>NC_058412.1:82415615-82437009 GCF_002201575.2 Neomonachus schauinslandi | reverse complement strand
CTTTCTTTCTTTCTTTCTTTCTTTCTTTCTTTCTTTCTTCTTTCTTTCTTTCTTCCTTTCTTAATGCTTTCTTGACCCGGATCCACTATGTACTCACCCACATCTCCTTGGGGCCAGGTTCCAGACAACTAGGGAAAGCCCCCATATCCAAGAGCCTCGGAAAGTATTCAAGTTAGCCAATGAACAGGGAGCCATGAAACTTAAGTAATCCTCTACCCTGGCCATACATCACTGTCCCCTACGCACCAGCTTGCTTTTCCCCTATCCTTGGGAGCAAGTCCCTGTGTGGCTGTGCCTTCTCCGGTTTGGAGCGCTAAGTAACAAAGAGTTCCATCTTTCATCTAGCTGCCTGTCCTTGTGTTGTGTGCCCTACCATCCAAAGAACCTTTACATCTTATAAGACATCTGGCTGAATCTTAAATCTTGTCTGGGCATCGGACAGGTAAGGAGGCAAGGGCCAGTAGGGAATATAGTCCAGGCAAGGAGGAGAGTATGAACAAAAGTGTGATGAGAACTTGGGGTGGAGTAGAACTGGGGATGCAGGTATGAGCATCACCAGGACGATGGCAGTCAGGGAGACTATTTATGCAAGAGGGGCATAAACCAAGGGAAGAAGCCTGGGAACAGTGACATCTGAAAGGCAGGAAGAGAACTAAAATCCAGGGAGGTGACAGCAGAAGGACATCCTGAGAGGTGTGAGATGGCAGCATGGTAGAATCGGATAGAATGAATGAGTCTAAAGTGGACAGTGACTTGCAGTCTCAAATGCAGGGAAGTAGCCCAGAAAGGTCCATGTCAGGAAGTGTCTGGAGAATTTGGTTGTTGGGAGGCAGTTGGTGGTCTTAGGAAGAGCAGGTTCAGAGTGTGGTTGCCGCATAAGCCCGATTGCAGGGATGTAAAGCATGGGTGGAAGGTAGTGGTGAGGGAAGACTAGTGTAGGGAGAACTTGAAGTCAAGAGGAGAGGAGAGAGTATTTGTTACAAGTGGATGGCAACTCATGACAATGCCTGTCTCCTTCCCTCACCTCCCTCCCTCCCTCCCTCTCTTTCTTTCTTAGAGATGTTTGAGAAGATTTACCAAAAGAAGGGCTGGAGGTAGAGGAATTGACTTGGAGCCAGAACTGCAGAGGCCTTTCTACCTTACAAATGTGTGTGTGTGTGTGTGTGTGTGTGTGTATACAGTTAAATCTCATTCGTTGAGGATTCCATATTTCTAAATTCACCTACTTTCTAAAATTGATTTGTAACTCCCAAATCAACATTCATGGTGCTTTACAGTCATTTGAAGACATGGGTGGAATGATGAAAAATTAGAGCCATCCAAGGAGCACATTCCCCACCGAGGTGGAGTAAAGTGACACTCTGCTTTCTGGTTTTAGCCCTCACAATGTCAGTGAGCGTCCTTTTCACAGTCTCACTTAGTGACACTCTGGGTGTGTGTTTGCTTTTTGTTCATCACATTGTTTATTTTTATTTTATTTTTTTTAAGATTTTATTTATTTTATAGGGAGAGAGATTGAGCACAAGCAGGGGTTGCTCAGGCAGAGGGAGAGGGAGAAGCAGGCTCCCTGCCAAGCAAGGATCCTGATGTGGGGCTTGATCCCAGGACCCCGGGATCATGACCTGACCCAAAGGCAGACGCTTAACTGACTGAGCCCCCCAGGCGCCCCTGTCATGTAGTTTAAAATGGCTTCTGAGTATAGTACTGAAGTGCTGGGTAAAGTTTTTACACAGACGAACGTGGTGATATGCCTTACAGAGAAAACATGTGTCTTAGCTAGGTTTCATTCAGGTATGAGTTCTAGAGGTGTTGGCTGTGAATTCAAGGGTAATGAACCAACCATATAAGGGTGTCTTTAAGTTAAACATACTTAAAACAAGGTTAGGTATTAACCAGTTGATGAAAATGGTGTGACCAGAGGCTCATAGGAACCTAACCCTGTATTTCCCCTAGGAGCAATGATTCAGTATTTGCTCATTCAATATTTGCAGCAACTTGACAGCGCATAACTGCTGTTGCAAATAATGAGACCTGACTGTATACACACCCACACACACACGTGAGTATATATGAGCTATATATATTAAATCATTTCATGACTTATTTAATGGCTCAGTTAGTCCTCATACCATCCCTATACAGTAGATCCTTCTATTTTCCCCACTATCTAAATGAGGATGTGGAGACTGAGAGGTTATCAGTTACCTAATGTCACAGACCTGAAAGTAGCAGGACTAGGATGTGAACGTAGGCAGTGTGGCTCTAGGGTCTGTGTTGTCAGTCACTTTGTCACATGCCTGCTTGTGGATGGGTCTAGAATAGAAAAGGGGCCTAACTAGGGCATTTCATTATCACCTTAGTCATCCGGTGGTACAAAGAGAAAAGACGACTGGCTCGGTGGTATGAGGACAAAAGTGAGGTGCTTACAGGGTGAGATCTCTGTGTTCGATGCATTGTCCAGAAGGAGGCAGAGTGGAGAACAAGAGCTTGAGCCAAGGGCCAAGAATACTTGCTGTTTAAAGAACCAAACTAAACTAAAACCAAACCAAAACAACAGTGACAGGCATGCCCTACTTGAGGCTTACCTCTGCCTGCCAGGTGAGAAGCAGCTTCCTGTAGGAAAAGCCACCTGAGTTCAGTTAAGAAGGATGAGTAAGATGTGCGACTTTGAGCCTCCTGAAATTTCAAATGCCTCAATTTTGAAATGGGATCAAAATAGTCAAACAGAGATTGTTACGAGAAGCAACTGGGTGAAAGCGTGTAGCATGGTGCCTAAGACATAGTCAACCCTCATTAGATGATGTTCTAGTAATATCCTTTACTAGGCGAAGAGCAGAAAGAAGTATATCTAAGGAGGGTGAGAAACAAAAGGGAAGACACAACATGGCTCACGACTGGGGGGCAGGAAGCAAGCAATGCTTTTGGTGAGGACAGGGGGTGACATGGAGTATGGGGTAGTGACGGGAGGCAAAAAGTCACAGTGTCAGATTTTACAGACATCCAGGAAGGATGGATCTTTAAGTGAAATAGGATTCTAAGGCAGAATTTCCGAGTAAATTATAAGTGCAGGCTGTTGATAGTGACTTGTTCACTATAACTGTGCTAGGTTTTCACAGATTTCCATGACCCACTCCCCCGTGAAACATTGTTTCCCAATTTAATCTCCTGCTGCTTTTCACTATGCCATCAGGTTCAGTTTCAGTCTGGGAAAATGAGATGGTCGTATCATCTCTGGACACTCCATTTATTCATTTATCCATTCATGCATTTGTTCATCAGACATTCATTGAGTAACTGCCATGTGCAAAAGACTTTCTTCTTCATGCTGAGGAATACAGAATGAGTAGACATAAAGGCACTCAGAACCTTGGCAGAAAGAGAGGAAAATAAGAATAGCACAGCTTTGGAAAGCACTGCCATAGTCATAAGAATAAGCTATTAGAAGAACTTACACGAGGAACTTGATGGAGGGTCATGTGTAAGGAAGCCAGTCAATTGGGCACATGTTTGTGAGTTTAAGAGATTCGTGCTTGACCAAGGTGACTGACCTGCTGCTTAGATTCTGGCAATCCTTTTATGATGTGATAACATCTTACATTTGGGGACACTAGGATAGAACATGCCCCGTGAGCATATGCAAGGCAGAGTTTCTCAACATTTTTTAGGTCACCAACTAGAAGCAGAAGACTTAAACCTTTTCCATGAAAGGAATAAGCATATATAAGCACAAACATTTAGATACAAGATAAAAGAATCACTGTCTTTCTAAAACGCATTCATGAATTTTGCTTTAAATGATAAAGTTATATGGCACGTTCTGTCTCCTGTGGGACCAGGATAGACTTCATCAAGCCAAGACTTGGTGTTTCAGGAAGGAGTGATGTAGAGGGGAGTTCAGGCCAAGATAGCCATCAATGATCTCCACCCACCTCAGGTCACTAGGACAACTAGTCTCAGAATTATTGTTGCTCTCACTGAAAAATCTTTCTGAGTAATGGAAAGGAAAATGTGGATGACCCAATGACTTCCAAGAAAGTATAAGCAACCACTGTTGACAAAATAACATAGGCTCGCTTGCTTTTATCTGAAGGATTCAGCGCATGATTGCTAGGGTAGTGACCACTAGTGTGGCTAGGTTGGAAGTGGGGCCTTTTTTCTTAGGAGGGATGAGACAGAATGATTCTGAGAAACATCAACTCGATTTTATGTTAATCTATTGACAAGATACAGTCAAAATTCTTTAAGGAAACTGTATCTACAGGCAAAATATTCCATACTTTTTTGAAAATGACTTTATGTTGCAGATGGTAGGAAAGAATAAATTAACCAAAATATCTTTAATGTTCTTTCTATCACTGTGACTAGTAAAATATATTTCAAGCCTTGAATAAAAGAGTTGGTGTGAACGTGGCCTATCGCATGTAACCAATAAGTGTTTCAAGCCCTCATGTCAAGGAATTTTTATGATGGTAAAAGGCATTTCTTAAGATAGTGAACATTCACTAGCCCCACCTGCCTTAATAATTGTTGCTGTAAATCTTCTGCCATCTTTCTGGAAGACTAGAGCTGTTATCTAGAGTTTAAAACCAATAGTGATTATATTTACCAAGCAGTTCTGAAAATCAATTCCGAGATTAGGAAACTGGGAAGATTATAGAAATTTAATATGACGCCAAGTTATCAATTGCACTGAGTTCAGTAATAAAGGACATATTTGGGGCAAATATATTTATCACAACAAAATTCTATGTGACTTTTATTTAAATCTAATATTTTCCCCAACCTATTTACTCTGGTGAGTAGCAGCTTCAGACTCCAGTCTGCATCTGAGTCTAAGATGACTGTGTCTTTACTTAGGAAAGGAAAGTCATCTTCAAGAAGAAGCTTTGTCTTTGCAAGTAGAATAATTGACTGAACAGGCATAATGTGATTCACTTTCAAAGTATGTTCCTCTATATGACACTTCAGTAGTAATAGTAACGATCTTTCTTATTTTATGCTCCACTAGGGCATATGTGGCCAATTGTTTCGCCAGTGTAAGTCTGGATTACTTTCTATTACTTTCTATTGATAATTTTTAATAACTGAAGACATTTGGAACTAGAAGGCAGTCAGTGGTGCTTGCAACAAAGCAGGGGCAATTAAGATGGGTGAGGGTTTTAAACCCTGCTTTGGTCTGTGCACATCGGGAGAGGCAGAGTCAGCCATTAAAAATATTAAACCATTTGGGTCTGGGGTTAAGGTCTGTGAACTGTTTAATGTCATAATTGCCTGCTGCCTCAGTCATCAAACTGAATGAACTTCTAAGTTGAAATGTCATGAACGTTCAGTGTAAAGATTTATATAACCCAGGTATCCGACCTACCACCATGCCATGCCTATGGCAGGAAACGTTTGTTATGTCTTACTCAACCTTTGGGGAAAAAAATAAATAAATCCGGAAGTGTGCTTGTTCTGGCAATGATCAAAACATTAAGGACCAATTCTGTTATCTGTGTGGTGTGTTCAGAATCCATGAGAAACAGACCCGTTCCCTATAAAAAAAAATAATACTTTAGATCCAAATTCCTTTCATGGATAGGTGTGTGTTTATTAGAACAAATGAAAATGGTTAGTGTCATGTTTTCCCACTGTGCACTTTGCTAAAATGAGGGAGGAACATTTTTAGTTAGAGTGAATTTTATTTTCTAAAGAAGTACATTATTTTGTGATTCTCACTTATATTTTGCTCCTCCCTTAAAAAAAAAAAAGCCCTGAAATTTCATCATGTGTATATTGTAAAATGTGTGCTACATGTTAAACAATATTTTGTAGTCAGATATTATTTGGAATTTCCCCTTTCTATACAATGTAGGATTATTTTAAAGTCAGTGATTCATTAAACTCATAATAATGGCATACTTGCCCATTATAAAAATTTAAAATCAACCAACGCCCCATAGACCCTGTGACAGAAGTTCTCTTGTGAAGTTCTAACAAATTTAATATAATACCAACTTATTAATTGCACTTATCAATTTATCAAAACTGTGTGCATTAAACTCTTAGAAATCTGCAATAAAAAATAAACATAAATTAAAATGGGCAAAGTTCTGAATGAAACTTTGACAAAAGAAACTCTATGAGTGGTTAATGAGTATGTTAAAATATTTTCAGTATCATTTGTTTCCAGGGAAATGCAAATTAAAATGACAATAGAATATCATTACAAATCTATTAGTATGGCTAAAATTTAGGGAAAGAAAATGTAGAAATACTAAGAGTTGGTAAGAATGTGGAACACCTGGAACTCTTATGCATTGATGATGGGGGACTGTGTATGGAGTGTCTGATGTAAACCAAACCCCATGTTGGGCATTGACAAAAAGGAAGAAGTGTAAGAGAGTGCTCTTACCCATGAGATTGCTAGTTTGGTGGCAGAGCTGGTCGGGTGGACAAGTGATCGCTGTACTATATAAAGTGTAGGGATTTGCAGCAGATGCTACAGAAGCCCATGGGGGGTGACCCCTCAGCCAAACAGGGTGAGAGATGGAAGAGATAGAGGTTTTTAGGTGGCTTATCAGCAGAGCCTGAGTAGTACAAGGGGTAAGTCAGGGAAAAAAGGAAAGGAGGAAGAAGCCTATTATAGACAGAACACAAAACACAGAAGTGTTGGTCTTTGAAAGATTATGGCAGATTTTGGGTACTTGTGGCTTCCAGAGGGAAGAACAGTGGAGCAGAAGTAGCAGGCAGGTGACCACACAGAAAGGTAGGAACTACATATTTGAAGCACCAGCTAGAATATTTGGCTTTCATCCTGAAAGCTATAAAAATCCAATAAAGGTTTTAAGCGCCATGATCAAATTTGGTTTTTGGAGTGACCACTCTTTCAGCAGCATTGAAAATTACCTGGACACAGGTAAGACCAAAGACAAGGTGGTTAGTTGACTATTAAAAAAAAAACAAAACCAAACACAACATTTATAATTCACCAATGATAACCAATATAGAGTTCCCTCCTTTGGTGATCCAGGTCTTGATATCTGATGGCCTCCAACAAATATGTGAGTGAATTTTCTTTAGATGTTTATTTTCCTTCCTGAAGGTTATGCAGTCTGTGATAAAAATGCTGAATGCCCTTCTACAATACTGCTGAGAAAAACTCAGGCAGATGATGACATTATTTTGCCAAAAGATGTCACATTAAAAACAATATTTCTTCACAGAGAAACCACCTTCCAGAAGAGACCATCATAAGCCAAGGCTCCAGGCAGTCTGCACATTGCTAGCTCCTTCTTAGCAATTGCAATCTAGCATACCTCAGTGGGCCCTTAACAAAGAGACTCTCAAACCCACTGGCTGGAGAATTAAAAACAATCTGAAGCCTTTCTCTGACAGGATTAAAGGTGGTCTCTGAAGAGCTTGTAGCAAGGTAGCTTACTCTGAAAGTGCAACCAAGAAGAGATACCCCATGTGCATGACAAAGACTCTATAGGGTAACTTTGGCTCTATTAATCAGGGTTTGTCAGGAAAACAGCTCATGCCCTGGTGCTTTATTATAGGAGTCTAATACAAAAGCAAATTACACAGGTGTTGGAAGATGAAAATAGGGGTAAGTGAAACAATCCAGAGATTAACAACTGCAGGAAGTGGCTACCACCACAAAGATTTGGAGAGGCCTAGTGAAAGAGGAGGTATGTACCACCATGGACAATGTGCCATGTCCTAAGGGCGGGTCCTTGGAAGACAGGCATGTTTTGTGGGAACAGACTTCTGGTAGAGGCAAAGCCACTGCCGGAGAAGCTTCTGAAAACAGAAACAAGGTAGAAATACTATGGCTTCACTTTCCCTCTACCTGCCCAGCTAATATCCTGCCACTTTCTTTTGGCTGAAACTAACAGGAAACCAATGAGCAAGGCATTCTGGGAAATGTAGTTTTCAGTAGCCCACTGTGCAACAGAGGAAAAGGAGGGGGCAGGTACTGGAGGTCAGAGAGACAAATAATCTAGGCAGTATTAGGTAGGTTTGCCGTTGACCTTTGTTCAATTTGCCCACTTCCAATGGGAAGCCTGCTAAGGAGTCTGCTTCCAATGAGAAGACAATAAATATATTTCATAGTGAGATCAAGAAGGTTTTGGAAGTTTCCCATGGCTATCCTATAACATGATTCAAATTTATTAATGCAGTTCTAACAAGTCGTATTTAATTTATTTAGCAGGAAATATGGTTCTGCTCTCCTACTCACAGTAGGTGCACAATAAAGTTTGCTAGAAGACTAATTTAAACATGATCAGGACATAGAGGTCCTCTTAGTGACTTTCTGAAATCTGAAAGCAGATTTAGAGCTCAGTTCTTAAAATTCCTTTATCTACGAACAGAAATGACCTCATTAACAAGGGAGGGATTTAATCTTGAAAAGGGTAAGTGGCACTTAGCAAGGATTTTATGGAAGCAGGAATCTGGATACATCTACCAAGAGGTAAAGAGGTAACAGCAACCCTGAGATATGCTATGATAATTAATGCACAATTATAAAATTTTGATAAAATAAAAGATTCAAATAATGATAATGAAGAAAAGGAGCAAAGATAGCGACCATTAAGACTCTCCTACCACTACCTTATTCAATGCATTATTCTGAAGTCTGCTTTCTGTTGTGTATCATGAGAATAGTGACTGCTTCACTCAGAGGCTCATAGGTTACTGAGTTCAGGGCACTGTGCTTAGCGGTCTCTCCCACCTGATTTTATTTCCCTTTGTGCTTATCCCCTCCCCAAATTTGAACTTGCCTACATATTATCTTTTTGATCTAACATTCAACTGCATGTATGTAATTCTTATTTTGAGTTTTTCATTGTGCTGAGACTATGGACCAAAAATTAACAAATCATCATTGTTGTTATCATCATCATCATCATCATAATCAACAACAAAGCCCCAATAAACTCAAGGCATGATTCTTAATCTCAGGGAACTGATAGATCTTGATATCCTCTTACACTTTTTCTAACAATTTCTTCACTTAATAAGCACATATGGATTAGCTGATGACAGCATTCCTTAAAGAGTTACTGCACATGAGGCACTGTGTTAAACATTTGACACACTGTGCTTTTTAAATTATTATTATTTCATCAGTGCTATTAGGTGTGTTATGTTATCATCATTTGACAGAAGATGCAATAGAAACATAGAGAGGTTATGCTGGCCTGTAGGTGGTAGAGCCGGATCAAAACTCCAAGAACAGAGGATGGAAAATAGGGTGTGGCATTCTCATGGCTAGTCAGAATGGGTACCCTGATCTATATTGTCCTGGTCTACTAAGTGCCAGTCACTGTGCTAAGAACTAGAACACCAACAGAACCAGAAACAGCTCTGGAACTTCAAGAGTTATGGTCTAATTCATGAGACTACATACAGAATGGCATCCTATGGTGCTACAGATGCTGAGAGATGGGAGATGGTAAAAGTTGCTTAAGGAAAAATAAAGAAAAGTAGGGTTGGGTTAGTTCTACCTGAGCAGTGGGAGAGAAATGGGGCAAATGATACTATAGCTAAGTCATGGAGTTTAGCTCCCTGGGCAGGGGTTAGAGGATGATGAGGGAGGGAAGAACATCAAGAGAGCATTAGTAAAGATGGGGTGGGAATCAGATGGCACTTGAAGAACATAGATCATGCAACACACCTAAATGTTGGGTGCCAAAGAAAAGGCAGAGAAATAAACACCAAGGAGATGACGGGGCTCTGATCATGTCACTAAGAAGTGAGGATTTTGACTTGACAGTAATGAGGCCGCATCAAAGGATTTTAAGCAGCTTTTTTTTTTAGAAAGTCCACCAAGGTCAATAAGAAAAAGATTGGCACATAACAATGGTAGATTAGTGATGCAGTGAGGACATGAAATGAGTCAGTGGCAGTGGGAATGCCTATGGAAGATGCTAGGAAAGTAGAAACCATAACACTGTAAATGTACCTAGGACCTGAGAAGAAAAAGAGGAAATAATGGGAAAAAAACAAAACAAAACAGAACAGAAAAACCCACCTGACTTGACTAATGAAAGAGATTTCAGTACCATTCTCAAAAATAAGAAAATAGGAAAAAAATGGTTTGGGAAATGCCTTTTCTCTTGTCCTCCTGTCTTTTTTTTCTTTGCCATTTTCCTCCCTTTATTTGTTAAACTTGTATCTCATTTTCCATTTTCTTTGTCCCTCAAGGTCAAACTGGTGAGAAGGTCGTGGTTTATGTCATGTGATTTGAAATTAGCATGGCAAGAATCTTTATCCAAAAAGAGATCCAGAGAACCAAATATTCCCTAATTACTTTAAATGGAGTTTTGTTTTGTTTTTACTATTCACACAGTGAATTGGAAAATTTTAAAAAAATAAAAAGGTAGATTCGAAGTCTGTGATGAGTAGATATAGGGTAATCTATGTAAAGGTATATGTAGGCAACAGGTTTCTGGCTTGGATGTTTGGGTGATAGTAATTAGGCTTAACTGTTTAGGAAAAACAGTGATTGGGGGGTAAAGATGAAGTTTTTATGCTGAATTTGTCTGCATTTCTACCGGGTAGGTTAGATACTGGGTTGTTCAGCATAGGAGCAAGCTGAGAGCTTGAATTATGGGTGACATCAGCACACAGATGGTCATGGGAGCCAATGTAACACCCAGAAAATTACAAGGAATGAAGAAGAAAGAAGAGGAAAGGTCAAATGGTGCAGATTATAATGCTCAGAGTCAGGCAGAGAAAGAGGAAGAAGCAGAGAGTATTGGGAAGGAAGGTAAGAGAAACAGGAGAACCAAGAGAGCTTAATTTGTTTAAGCCAAGAGAAGGGAAGGAAGAGGTCCATGTCCAGAGGCCAATGTCATTGAAAGAAGACATTGTGTTTGGCTACTAAGGGATCACTACTGACTTTTGACCCAGGGAATTCAGGGGGTTGTTGGGGATGGGAAGTCAACCGCAGTGAGTAATAAGGAAGTTCATAAAATCTGAATATGTGGAAAAGTGTTGCCTCTGGGCAAGCTTGCTTAAAAATCAAGCAGAGTAAATGCAGGGGAGTTCTACTCTCCACAAATACACATTGCTATGATCATCAGGGGCAGTGGTAAAAAAGTAGAAGTGTCCGGTGCATCGGGCCATGGAATTTATGCAATGAAGCTGGGGGCTGAGGATGGGGCAAACCACATCAAAGCTTAGATAGCAAAGCTGATTGTAAATAATTCCATACACCGCCCCACCAAGATCCCAAAATATTTCAGTCTGTCCTAACGGTTCCAAGACCCAAACCACAAAATAGCCTAAGGACGTAATGGCAATCCGAGGCTACGTACAAATGAAATTAGCCTATGTGCCACTCTATTCCTGCTCCTATTTACTGACCCCACATCTCTCCAGTAACACCAAATCCCTCTAATATCAGTGAAGTAGGTTCCATCTGGGAATGTTTAGATGCTTTAGTGATAGCCTTAGGCTGAGATAGATGGTAATATCTCCTGAAATGAGATTCACTGTCACAGGAAATTCCAATGGCCATGCTTTCATGGGCCCCACATTTTCAAGCTGGAACAAGTATGTGATAACTATGTGAACAAATTAGGCACCTCACCCCAATAATATAGAGAGAGTCAAGATCACATTGGTTGTTGGCCAACCTGAACCTCCACCTTTAGGCATGCTGCTCGGTAGGACTCTGGTGAATCACGGTTCATGGTCTTCTGATCTGCTATTAATACAATTTCTGCTGCCCTTTGAGCTTTCATCTCCACATGTGTAATTCCTCCAAGAAATTCAGTATGTTATCTAAAAGGTCTCTCAATGCCACTGCATCAATGCAAACCAGACTACTCTAAGATGAACAAAGGAAATTTAACTTTCATAAGTTGGTTTTAAAAATGCATTTACTTTGACTGCACTGAAAGAATCTAAAAAAAGATGAAAAGCATCTTTAGCATGCCAAAAACATCTGGTTTCATATTTTCAGACCAAAAGGAAATTGCACGAAGACTAAAATCTTATGTTTTGATTTATATTATTATTGGAGGGCTGAGAAGCTGCCAGTCACCAAGTAAAATTTTATGATGATAAATAAATAAGGAAAACAATCTGACAAAACATGTTGTGGAACAAAGCTGCATTTCAAGTTTAATTAACTGATAACAATGTTTATGATGGAAGAACCGTGCCACCAATTATACAGTTAGTAAAAGTAGGCCCCCAATGAAAAGACAAGCCCGTAAAACCATGGAAAGGGCTCTTCCTCAACATAACATTTCAGCTTAACCAAGCAAAGTTTGGCTTCATGTAGTAAATCGTGCATCAGTTAAGACCCTCACTGAACGCGTGCGTAAGTTGGTCTCTTAGAGGTGGTACCTCAAAGCAGCACATTTTATCTGGAACAATAGTAGGAGGGATGCCTTCCTAATAAGCTGAGTGATGGTGTCTCCTGCAAGTGACAGGCAGAAAAACAGCAGAAATAGAGCAGTCAGGAAGGAATTCCGGGGGAGGGGGGGGGTGTTGGGGGGAGGAAGCAAAAAAGAAAAAAGAATGTTTTCATCTTTTTAGCACTATGCTTCTCCCTCCCCCAAAACCTCAGACAAAATTCTGACAAAGTGTTCCCACAAGAAGGCTTTCAGAGAGCCTGCCATCAACAGCGGGGCTATAGGTAGAAGTGTTCCTTAACGGTGCACAGGAGAACACGGGCCCTTTGCTGTTCTGACTCTTGCATTTAAAAGCATGACTTCTCAGTTGTTGCAATTCAAAGAATTAGGATCAGAGCCATTGTTTGTTCTCAGAGTAAACTGTTTGCTTTCACTTTGCCATTGAGACTAGCTCCTGCCATGTTTTAACATTTATTATATTTTTAAAGGGGCACTTGGCTTAGCAGATCTTATAAGTTGATTTACTCGAACTACTGAAAGAGATAAACCTAGGCTGATACGTGTAAGATTTGATGTCCGATCTTCCTCGGCCTTTGGAATGCTGGCCTGTTACTAGATTTAGGAAATACTTAAGTCCCTGACTCCTGGCCCATTAACCATTCTGCTCACACCCCTTCTAGAATCCTTTCAACAGCAATAACTGTCACTATGCTTCTGGTCTCTCTGACAGTGAGCCCCACACGCAAATAAGATCAGTTAGCACATTAAGCAATGCATTCCAAATATTAGGTGGTTTCCCAATGGAGGCCTAATGGAATTTAAAATACATATATATCTGATATTAAGGGGGATAGTATTCAATCAAATGCTTTTGTTGGTAAAACTCAATATTCTGTAGTCAGACAAAAGGCCCCCAGAATGCAGAACAGTTGTGGAAAATTCCTGGAACTTTGAGCTTAGATACAGTTGCCATCAAAAACACTCTGAAGTGCATTTGTTGATTCAGGAGGAAGCACAAAGCATTTGGAATTTGGGTTTTCCTAGAATCCGTTCAAATTTGCGCATGGCAATTTCCTGTGTGATTTCTCTTTTCTTTCCTCCAGTTGTGTCCTCCCATGAGTTAATGTCATGCAATTTCTCTCTTCCTATGAAAATTATTAGCATTCAACTCAATTGTCTGGTCAGCTATTTTTTTGTTTCTCTCCTTTAGCTGTGGGGGGCAATTGCCACCCCTTCGAGTAATGAAATGAACTTTTCCACATGCAGTAGGCTGCGTTGGTTCATCTCGCGGCTGTCTGCGAGCATATATGTGTGTGGAAAAGTTAACATCCTGTCTTCAACACTGTTGGGAATTACTACTGGCATGTTTTGACTCATTACCCTGAGCCTTCATCAGCTGATGAAACTAATTTTTTTTCATCAGCTGATTAAGATTCAAGATAATGAGTCAAAACATCCTGATAGGGCTTCTCAGCAGCCAGATATGTGACTGGAGCACCTCACCTGACAGAGCTGTCTCTCAGGGCTGTCCAACGAATGATTTATCCAGTCTCTATATTTACCCGATGTAACAACCACAATGAGGCACGAGACGCGATTGGTAGAACACAAGCTCTATCATCTTCCAGGAGGATGAGTTGAACTTGTCTTACTTTCTCTGTATTGCCGTAAATACACATAACATGAAACTTACCGCAACCGTCCCCACTGTCTACTCCAGGACTTTTTCATCTTTCCAAATTGAAATTCTACACCATTAGATAGTAACTCCTCATCTTCCCCAGCCCCCAGCCCCTGGCAATCACTTTCTGCTTCCTATTAGTCCAAGTCCCTCACATAGGTGAAATCGTGTACTGTTTGTCCGTTTTCTGTCTGGCTTCTTTCACTTAGCACGATGTCCTCAAGGTTCACCCGTGTTATAGCCTGTGTCAGGATTTCCTTCAAAAGGCTAAATAATAGTCTGTTCTATGTATATGTCACATTTTGCTCATCTATTCATCCATCTTTTGGTTGTTGCGAATAACGCTGCTCTGAATATGGGCGTATAAATATCTAAGACCCTGCTTTCAACTCTTTCGGGCATGTTACCCAGATATGCAATTGCTAAATCCTATTGTGTTTAAAAAATTTTTTTAAAGACCTGCGTCATTTGACTTTTCAAGCAATGGGAGCCACCCAACCTGGGGACCCTCTGAGGGTGTCTGTAAGTCACAGGACCGTCAATGCTTCTGTGACTTGTGGGTTTCTCCGTAAGGAGAAAATGTCATCCTTGCCCCCAAACTGTACTATTTTGCTATTGTTTTTGCTATTTCTGCAAATCAGAAAATTTGGTGATGAAAAACCAACTGGTAACTCTCAGTTTTCAAGAAAAATAAAAAGGGAGAACCACCTTCACGAAGTTGAAAACCATACGGTGTTCAAAACATTTTCTGAAAGAGTCAGTAATCGGCCCTGTATATGTGCTTGAAGAGGATATACTGAAAAGTAGAATATAAGGGTGTTCCTTTTGCATGCAGCTTAATTAAAGCAGAGACTGAACTGTCCCCCCCAATACTGCGTTTGCTCATTATCATTTATGACTGTCACCATCCCTCCCTTTTCCTCATGTTTCTTTCCCAAACTGGCACTTTATTTAGGTCAAATCTCCTTGGTTCAATAGCACAACCAGAAATGCACTCAAAAGAAAGATGAAATAAATGAGAACACAGGGGGACTTCACTTACACAGGAGGGAAGTCTCAAGAATAAGCACTGTAAGAAAATAAAAGCAGTTGTCAGTTTGAAGTAAAAAGATATCAGCGCGCGGTCTTAGAGAATTTGAAATGGGAGAATAGAAGGCTGATGATTGGGGGAATGGCTGTCTATAATTTTTTAAAGTTATAAATACTACTTCTGGAATTGTCAACGATAATGTGACATTTGGCAGTAGGGCCAGTGAAATCTTCGAACCTGAGGGACTTTCAGGAGCACCAGACCCCTTGTGGAGGGGAGGAACCAGACACCTTGCAGTCACATAGCTGTTCTCCACCGAGCTGGAGACAGGAGGTGCTGAGGATTTTTAAAAGCCTGCCCAAAGAACAAATCGATTGCTTTTCATTCTTAGTATGTGACTAGAAATTTTTTTTTTTTGCAGGCTCTTTTCATATGTTGTGCTTCATGCTCCTGCCTAAACAGATCTGCAAATAAGCTTTGACTTTTCCTTTGCTCCTATAACAGCTTCCAGGTGAGGCACCCAGCCTACATCTAGATCTGTCAGAATCCTACCCACTGCAGACAGACACCTCGTAGTGTCCCATGGTCCATTTTCAACTCTTCCTAAGTGACCGTTCTCTCTTTCTCTCTGCTGCATTTCTGTGACCTTTGTTTTATATTATTGTATTAATATCTCACTCCAATTTTGTAAGCCCTGCTACTCATCCTTCTAGGGGCATCACGGTTTGAAACTCACTTATCCTTATAGCTCCCAACAAATGTAGTGCTTAGCAGGCATTTGATGAACTGAAAGAGATATTTGTAAAAAGAAGTCAATGAGAAAGACATTGAGAATCGTTACTATCCTCAGTGCTCTAATATGGCATGAGGAAAAAGAAATACTTCCCCCAGGTTATCTGAATGTATCACTAAATTAGATTTTACAGAGAAAAAAATTCAATTTTTAAAACAAAGGTTATAAGCTCTACTTGTCTCTGTGTCTTCATGCCATTTATATTCTTTGTAAGTGTGATGGTATCTCTAACCCTCTAGAACATATGTGACTTTAGAACCTCCTTCAAGTCTTAAACGTGACCTTCCTGATGGGGCCTTCCCTGAGCACCTGCCAACAAATAAAATCACAGTCTCTTGACCTCCTTTGCCCTGCCCCCACCTCATTATTTCTCTCTGTGCACATGGTGCACAGAACATTATGAACTGTATGGTTCTCTTTTAATTTAATTTAATTTAATTTAATTTAATTTAATTTAATTTAATATTTTTGTTTTCATGTTGTTGCCCATGAACCGCAAAGTAAATGGTGAGGTTTTTTTTTTTTTTTTTCTGCTTTGTTTACGGCTATATTCAATCATATATGTTCAATAAATCTGATTAAATGAAGGAATGAATATGGTTCATTCATATGTCCTTTATATTTAAAATCCATTTTAACACAAACTGTGCCTGATTTTTTTTCTGTATAAAATCTTAGAAATGAATCCTTTCTCCATGTCTGAAATATTTTCACTCTTGGACTAGTGAAACTATCTTCTGTTGAGCTACTGTATTCCTTTCTCAAGATATTTCTATATCCAAAGTATCACCTTTTTTGATGCTTGTAAGACCAAGTTAGTTCCTCTCTTCCATCTTTCATTAACATGCAGGTAGCTAATAAATCAAATTTAAATGGATTGTTGGTGCTTTTAAGGTTCTTCCTCCCCCTACAACCCCCCTTATTAAGCTCTAGATTGTTTCTCAATATCTCAGGCAGACGGTGCTCCCACATGCTAGTCCTCCCATGCCACATAGCTTTTTTGCTTACATATATAATTTCTACCATTTCAAATACTTTCTCCCTACCTTTTCCCACCAAACTCTGTCTCTCCCTTCCTTCCCAACTGCCAAAAGGCCACTTCAACTGAACAATTTCAGTCCAAAATTAACTGACTGTATTCCCTTTGACCATTCCAGCAATGAATTATCTATGCCAGTTAGGCATTCCAAATGAATGTATTGGGAGCCTGCTGGACACCACGCACTGGTCTGGGTACCGGGAATATGCTGGAGAACCCAAAAAACAAGGTGTCTATCAAATTGAAATTGTGATGAAATTCCAGTTCTTTATTTCTGCCTTCTCATCAGGTGTTAGGGTCTACCATACAAACACACTGTGTGCCATGCACCTGCTGTAAATGCCTAGGAACCTGCTCTCAGGTGTGGCTTGAGGTCTCAGTTTCTGGGAGTTGCACTTTCTTTGTTACGTGTGTGTCTGTGCGTGTAAAAAAATATATTTATTTTTTAACTGAAACACACATACCTTCCTTATTGATATATAAACACATGCTCCTGGGCTATATCCTCATTCACCTCTCCAGCTCTCTATATTTTCATTTTGCCATGCTCTTAAGCAGTGTGGGACTCTAAGGTTTGGGAGGGGAGTAAATTGCTTGCCAGTCAGAGTGATTGGTCTCTCTACGAGGAGAAATTAATCAAGCAAGTGAGAAGCTTTAAAGCAGATGCCAGGTACTCTTTTTCACACAGTTTTTTTTGCTGGGGGGGAATGATGTGAAGACATTTTCATAACTATCCTGTTACTAAGCATCAGGCCGTGCCAACAAACCTGCAAATGGCATTGTCAACTCAAAACACTCTTAGGTCTTGAATTAAAGCTTGAAATTTAAAGCGTGATAACATGAACAAGGTGCAAAATTCCTAGAGAGAAGATTCAATTAGTAGAGCATCACCTATAACCTCTGAGCATGTAGTAAGGTGCTCTGGTAACCTTCCCGTAATGCCATGAAGTTCTCCAGGTCTGCTCAGTGTGTGTGTGTGTGTGCGCGTGTGTACAGTCATCCACGTGAACACAAAGCAACTTTTTACCAACATCACTGCCCAGTCAATGCTTCTATCTTCTCTTATATGCTAAGGGTATTTTTGAGAAATACAGAATAGAAAATGTATTGCCTTCTTTGGCCAATCATATGCAGTATCTGGAAGCTTGGAGGCAAGAGGAACATGAATGTGGGGGGCACATTGAATAAACAAATCGCCACAATCAGTTGAATCAACAATCTTAGATAAAGTTGAGATTTTCTTTTTTTTTAAAATTTATTTATTTGAGAGAGTGAGCATGCACACTCATGAGTGGAGGGGGTAGAGGGAGAGAATCTCAAGCAGACTCCCCATTGAGAGGGGCGGTCCTGGCAGGGGGCTCCATCCGCTGACCCTGAGATCATGACCTAAGCCAAAATTATGAGTCAGATGCTTAACTGACTGAGCCACCCGGCGCCCCTAAAGTTGAGCTTTTCTTTCTTTCTTTCTTTCTTTTTTTTTTAAGATTTTTAAATTTATTTGACAGAGAGAGACACAGCGGGAGAGGGAACACAAGCAGGGGGAGTGGGAGAGGGAGAAGCAGGCTTCCTGCTGAGCAGGGAGCCTGTTGTGGGACTTGATCCCAGGACCCTGGGACCATGACCTGAGCCGAGGGCAGATGCCCAACGACAACCACCCAGGCGCACTAAAGTTGAGCTTTTCAAATTGCAGGAAAAATTAGAGTTCTGGGATTTGCACTAAATTTGCATCATGTATGATTCTTGGTTGTTCTGGCCATTGCTACATATAATGGCTCATTCTTTTTTTTTTTTATGTTATGTTAGTCATCATACATTACATCATTAGGTTTTTATTTTATTTTATTTTATTATGTTAGTCACCTTACATTAGTTTTTGAGGTAGTGTTCCATGATTCATTGTTTGCGTATATCACCCAGTGCACCATTCAGTATGTGCCCTCCTTAATACCCATCACCAGGCTAACCCATCCCCTCACCCCCCTCCCCTCTAAAACCTCCGGTTTGTTTTTCAGAGTCCATAATCTCTCATGGTTCGTCCCCCCTCCAATTTCCCACCCTTCATTTTTCCCTTCCTACTACCTTCTTCTTCTTCTTTTTAACAGATAATGTATTATTTGTTTCAGAGGTACGGGTCTGTGATTCATCAGTCTTACACAACTCACAGCACTCACCAGAGCACATACCCTCCCCAATGTCTATCACCTAGCCACCCCATCCCTCCCACCCCCCACCACTCCAGCAACCCTCAGTTTGTTTCTTGAGATTATGAATTGCATGTATCAGTGACATCATATGATACTTGTCTTTCTCTGATTGACTTATTTCACTTAGCATAATACCCTCTAGTTCCATCCACATTGTTGCAAATGTCAAGATTTTATTTTTTTGAATTGCTGCGTAATATTCCATTGTGTATATATACCACTTCTTCTTTATCCATTCATCTGTTGATGGACGTCTTGGCTCTTTCCATAGTTTGGCTATTGTGGACATTGCTGCTATAAACATTGGGGTGCACGTACCCCTTCGGATCCCTACATTTGTATCTTTGGGGTAAATACCCAGTAGTGCAATTGCTGGGTTGTACAGTAGCTCTATTTTCAACTTTTTGAGGAACCTCCATATTGTTTTCCAGAGTGGCTGCACCAGTTTGCATTCCCACCAAAAGTGTAGGAGGGTTCCCCTTTCTCCACATCCTCGCCAACATCTGTCATTTCCTGACTTGTTAATTTTAGCCTTTCTGACTGGTGTGAGTTGGTATCTCATTGAAGTTTTGATTTGGATTTCCCTGATGCCGAGTGATGTTGGGCACTTTTTCATGTGTCTGTTGGCCATTTGGATGTCTTCTTTGGAAAAATGTCTCTTTATGTCTTCTGCCCATTTCTTGTTTGGATTATTTGTTCTTTGGGTGTTGAGTTTGTTAAGTTCTTTATAGATTTTGGATACTAGCCCTTTATCTGATATGTCACTTGCAAATTTCTACTCCCATTCTGTGGGTTGTCTTCTGGTTTTGTTGACTGTCTCCTTTGCTATGCAAAAGCTTTTTATCTTGATGAAGTCCCAATAGTTCACTTTTGCCCTTGCTTCCCTTGCCTTTGTTTAGGAAGAAGTTACTGTGGCTGAGGTCAAAGAGGTTGCTGCCTGTGTTCTCCTCTAGGATTTTGATGGATTCCTGTCTCAATTTTGGTCTTTCAGCCATTTGAGTCTATTTTTGTGTGTGGTGTAAGGAAACGGTCCAGTTTCATTCTTCTGCATGTGGCTGTCCAATTTTCCCAACACCGTTTGTTGAAGAGACTGTCTTTTTTCCATTGGACATTCTTTCCTGCTTTGTCGAAGATGAGTTGACCATAGAGTTGAGGGTCCATTTCTGGGCTCTCTATTCTGTTCCATTGATCTATGTGTCTGTTTTTGTGCCAGTACCATACTGTCTTGATGATGACAGCTTTGTAATAGAGCTTGAAGTCAGGAATTGTGATGCTGCCAGCTTTGCTTTTCTTTTTCAACATTCCTCTAGCTATTCGGGGTCTTTTCTGGTTCTATACAAATTTTAGGATTATTTGTTCCATTTCTCTGAAAAAAGTGGATGGTATTTTGATAGGGATTGCATTAAATGTTCAGATTGTTCTAGGTAGCATTGATATTGTCACAATATTTGTTCTTCCAATCCATGAGCATGGAACATTTTTCCATTTCTTTGTGTCTTCCTCAATTTCTTTCATGAGTATTTTATAGTTTTCTGAGTACAGATTCTTTGTCTCTTTGGTTAGATTTATTCCTAGGTATCTTACGGTTTTGGGTGCAATTGTAAATGGGATCGACTACTTGATTTCTCTTTCTTCTGTCTTGTTGTTTTTGTATAGGAATGCCACTGATTTCTGTGCATTGATTTTATATCCTGCCACATTACTGAATTCCTCTATGAGTTCTAGCAGTTTTGGCATGGAGTCTTTTGGGTTTTCCACATAAAGTATCATATCATCTGCAAAGAGTGAGAGTTTGACTTCTTCTTTGCTGATTTGGATGCCTTTTATTTCTTTTTGTTGTGTGATTGCTGTGGCTAGGACTTCTAGTACTATGTTGAATAGAATTGGTGATAGTGGACATCCCTGCCTGGTTCCTGACCTTAGGAAAAGCTCTTAGTTTTTCCCCATTGAGAATGATATTCA
This sequence comes from Neomonachus schauinslandi, assembly GCF_002201575.2. Taxonomy (NCBI): domain Eukaryota; kingdom Metazoa; phylum Chordata; class Mammalia; order Carnivora; family Phocidae; genus Neomonachus; species Neomonachus schauinslandi. The sequence continues at coordinate 82,415,944 of NC_058412.1, read as the reverse complement.
CTGTGGGTTTTTCATAGATGGCTTTTATGATATTGAGGTATGCACCCTCTATCCCTACACTCTGAATAGTTTTAATCAAGAAAGGATGCTGTACTTTGTCAAATGTTTTCTCTGCATCTATTGAGAGGATCATATGATTCTTGTTCTTTCTTTTATTAATGTATTGTATCACATTGATTGATTTGTGGATGTTGAGCCAAACTTGCAGCCCAGAATAAATCCCACTTTGTCATGGTAAATAATCCTTTTAATGTACTGTTGGATCCTATTATTATTATATTATATATTATATTATATTATATTATATTATATTATATTATATTATATTA
>NC_058412.1:82382245-82415605 GCF_002201575.2 Neomonachus schauinslandi | reverse complement strand
TATATTATATTATATTATATTATATTATATTATATTATATTATATTATATTATATTATATTATTCTAATATTGTTTCATCTTATGGTATCACTTATCTCTCAAATTCTGCCCTCCTGTTCCAGTAGTTGTTTATCTCTCTTTTTCTCAGCATCTTTACTCTCCATCATTTGGTCTTCTATATCACTAATTCTCTCTTCTACCTCATTTATCCTACCAGTTAGAGCCTCCATTTTTTATTGCACCTCATTAATAGCCTTTTTGATTTTGACTTGGTTAGATTTTAGTTCTTTTATTTCTCCAGAAAGGGTTTCTCTAATATCTTCCATGCTTTTTTCAAGCCCAGCTAGTATCTTTAAAATCATCATTCTGAACTATAGTCCCAACATCTTGCTAATGTCCTAATTGATTAGGTCCATGTCAGTCAGTACTGCTTCTTGTTCTTTTTTTTGAGGTGAGTTTTTCTGTCTTGTCATTTTGTCCAGAGAAGAATAGATGAATGAGAGAACAAAATGCTAACAGGGTAACAATGACCCCAGAAAAATATACACTAAACAAATTAGAAGAGATCCGAAACCAGGGGGAAAAGAAAGGGAATGAAAGAAAGAAAAAAAAAAAGAATATGATCAAATTGATCAAATATGATCAGGCTGGTGAATAGATCAGTGCCACACACTAGATTTTGGATGTATTTTGGTCTATTAGGAGAAAGTGCCTCCAAAAATTTTAAAGAAAGAAAAACTTACATATTGACAAAAATAAGGGTAAATATGATGAAGGGTTGGAATATAACTGTAATGATGAAACTTATAAAAGATTTTATAAAAGGAATTGATAAGAAGTTGGTTGAAAAAAGAAAGAAGAGAAATTAAAAAAAAAAAAAGGGAGAGAATATGATCCAGCAGGAGACTAGAACAAAGCCATACATTAGAGATTTAAGTTATATTTTGGTCTGTTAGAAGAAACTGTATCCCAAAATTTTAAAGTATATATACTTTATATATACACAAACTTGTATATATACAAGAAATATGGTTAACTACAATGAAGGGATAGAATATGGCTCTAAAAATGAAAAATAAGAAAGATTTTTAAAAAAGGGATTGATAAAATGTTGGTTGGAAAAGGGAAAAAGAAAAATTAAAAAGAAATAGAAAAATAAAAAAAAGAATTTAAAAAATTAACTTTGAAAGACTAAAGAATCATGGGGAAAAAAGCCATGAATTTTGTGTGCAGTATTCCCCTAGCGCAGGAGTTCTGCCATTCTCATTGATTGGTAAACTTGGTCTTGGCTGGCTGTTCTCGCTGATCTTCTGGGGGAGGGGCGTGTTGCCATGGTTCCCAAATGTCTTTGCTGGAGGCGGAATTGCCCCGCCCTTGCCCTGTCCGGGCTAAGTAATCTGCTCGGGTTTGCTCTCGGAAGCTTTTGTTCCCTGCAAGCTTTCCGTACAGCTTTGGAGGCGGAGAGTGAAAATGGCAGCCTCCCAATCTCTGCCTTGGAGGAGCCAAGAACTCGGGGCCCTGGTCCTCAGTGAGCCCTCAGAGAAAAGCAGTCAGTCACTCCTGTCTCCCCGGTCTCTGGCCGCTCTCTGTGCTCACCCGGCCTGTGACCGCGCGTTTCTCTCTCTGGCACCCGACCCCGTGTGGAGTCTCCAAACCCAGCAGATCCCTGCGGTGCGCTCCCGCGCTGCTCCTCCCTGGGGAGGAAGGTGAGTCTCCCCGGATCTGCCGCTTGTTGGGTCCCTGCTGGAGGAGCAGTGGCCTGACTGTGCCGCGGATCACGGTTTATGACAACCCTGAGCTGAGGGCCTGCTCCTCCGCTCCGTCTCTGCAGCCAGCTTCCCTGCTCCATTACCTGGGAGCTCTGCCGCACTCAGGCACCCCCAGTCTTTCTGTGACCCCGAGGGTCCTGAGACCACACTGTCCCCTTGAGGGTTCCACCCCCCACTTAGCCACTGGAGTGACGTCCCTCAGCAGAGCTGACTTCTAAAAGTTTCGATTTTGTGCTCCGCTGCTCTATCACTTGCCAGAAGCGGCCAACGGAGGCCCCTTCCCCCGCCGTCTATCCTCCTGAATATCGCCTCGGATTCACTTCTCCACACGTCCTACCTTCCAGAAAGTGGTCGCTTTTCTGTTCAGAGAGTTGTTGCTATTCTTTTCTTTGATCTCCTTTGAGTTCATAGGTGTTCTGAATGATTTGATCCTTATCTAGCTGAATTCCTGGGACCAGATGAAATTTAGGTCTCCTATTCCTCCGCTATCTTGCTCCTCCCAGCTCATTCTATTTTTTAAAAATAGTTCTAAAATTTGTCTCCTTTTGCCAAATTCAGTCTCTAAAAATCCTATATTTCAATTTAGTAAAGTGACATTCAGTCTTCGGCAAAGGCCTTTAAAATTTCTACCCTTTTACTGATGGCGTGGTGGGGGAGAAGCACCACCATGATATATTTTTTCCTTTAAACCCTTTTATTCTGAAGAGAAACAGTTCAACCTTGAAACTCTAAGAGGTTATTTTTGACATCATTTCTTTACCCTACCTCCAAGTGATTTTGCTGTATCTGTTATTCTTATTAGATAATGAAAACGGTACATTGCTTCTCATTTTGAACATAAAAAAGGAAAAAAGAAAATCTATCCATAGATCCCGAAATACTTGGGATGTGACCATAATCTCTGTCAGTTCAATTAAATTAATAAAGTTAATGATTCTTGATTTTTTTTTAAAGATTTATTTTTTATTTATTTGAGACAGAGGGAGAGAGCACACATAAGCAGGGGGAAGGGGCAGATGGAGAAGAAGATTCCCCTTTGAGCAGGGAACCCACCATGGGGCTGGATCCCAGGACCTTGAGATCATGACCTGAGCCAAAGGCAGATGCTGAACCGGCTGAGCCACCCAGGTGCCCCAAGTTACTGATTCTTCATAAGGTACCACCCAGTGTTGTGTGTTTGAAGAAGTACAGCCCAACCTTAACATTATCTTCTTTTTCCTTAAAAATATTTGCTAATGCTCCTTCCTAACCCATATACGTGTATGTACATATATATCCATTAATATACATGGAATATACAAAGAACAGTCTGAGAGCATTTGAGTCTTTTATTTCCTCATAAGATATCATTACTGTTAAGACTAAAAGGTATGTTGAAAGCATGTATACGTACGTTTGGCTCTCCTCCTCTCTATAATTCATTACAATTCAACCCCATTAAAATTTCTACTCACACTTTATGATAATGCAGCCTGGCCACAATGTTAGTAATATTAATTTTGATTTACAGCAGATAAGTTTTGTATTGTGTAAGATGCTGTCAGTCATATCTTCAGCCCTGCTAAAACTTAAGAGCTTCTTTTTGATTAAAATAATCTTCGATGATTCTGCATATATCTCAGCCAATCTAAGCTTAGTTTATTGAACACATTGAATAAATATTGATCTCATTCATAAGGCTCTAAGATTTCTAAATCTTTATTTTTTAAATGATTTGAGTTTGAACTTGCACATTTTGGTAAGAACTGATTTAGGAGCTCACACCTTGAAGTCCTTCTCTTTAAATTTCATGGTAATTTCTAGCAATACCAAAAACTTCCTCTATACCTAGACAACATTTACTTATCATGTCTTCTTAATCATAAATTCTGTTTCCTAGGAAATAGACAGCTATTAATTTCAAGCAAAGCCTACTTTGCTGACCATAACTTAATTGAGCAGAAGATAATTTGTCAGCAATACCTATGTAGTATTGGCTCTAATATTACAAGATTTCAAATGCATTCTCCTTTTCATGATTTCTGAAAATTTCCAGAGCCATCTATTAATCTGAAACTCCTTATGCAGTGAGTAAGCCCTGTTTACAAGTGAATTTTTCTTGGAAGGACAATCTGCCTGGTAATTGTGTGCACAATCTTTATAATGCTATAAACTAATCACTGAAAATGGGAAGCACAAAAGTCTTTCTAAAACCTTGGGATTTGCCTTAAAAGTTTTTTCTTTTACATCGAAATTACATTTTCCCAGATATCAACTTTTTAAAAAATTTGATATGCATTTTTACAATTCTGGTCATGCACAGGATCCTGGTTTGCAGATGCTTCATTCTCTAATTATATTTTCACATCACATGAATTAATTACTACAAAGATAAAATGCTCTGTTGTTTCTACACTACTTCCATTAGCACCATACCTTCACTCTCCTGGTGAACTATTAGAGATGTTTCTGGAAAAATACGCTAACACCCACTTTTATTTCAGAAAATTTTCAAACACTAGAAATAAGAAAAAGATAAACCTCAAGCAATCATACCTGAAATACTGATCAAGTGGAGATGAGTACAAAATTGTGTGCATTAAACAGTGAAAAGCTTTGCAAGTATTAACATGAAGAGGAATATAGGTGCAAGAGGTTGAATCTAAGAGGGAAGAGGATGGGGGTTGGACAAAATGGGTGAAGGGGAGCGGGAGGTACAGGTTTCCAGTTATGGATTAAATAAGTTACGGGGATGAAAGGTACAGCACAAGGAATAAAGTCAGTAACACTGAAATGGTGTTGTACAGTGAGAGATCAGAGCTACCCTTGTGGTCAGCCCAGCATAACATATAGAGGCACTGAATCACCATGTTGTACACCTGAAACTAATGCAACATTGTGCATCAATGATATTCAAATACAATAAACAAGCAGACAAATACATAAAATCAATTATGAAGAGAAGACAAACTTGTAGATTATCATGAATAAGTGTTTATGGTTTTCCTTTGCCTTAAAGTTGTTTTTATAAAAAAGTACATTTTTATAGCATCCAAAGACAAAAATAGAACCGTGACGCATTTCAATATTTATATGGAAAACTTCACAATGTTTTTACCACTTAACTATGTTTCTGCTCTGAAAAGTTGGCAGAGGTCTCCGTGCCTGCCGTGTGAACCTTGTGTCCCCGTGGACACTGTGCTCTTGGCATAGGTAATAATGTGCACTTCCCACAAAATGCCATGTTCTGCTCCGGATCTTGGCTTCCTGCCCTTACTCACCTAGATGTCAGGCTTTACCACCTCCAGATAACTTTCCTTGGTGTCCCGTCTGCCCAAGCCTGGAGGAAGATGCACTCAGAAGGGGGAGAGGAGCAAAGGGACCACTTGCCTCCCAACTCCATGCTCCCAGAACTACAAATCCAGATTCTGGTGGTGCCCAAGGATGTGGTAACGCTTTGAACCAGAGGCCATGTTCAAACTTTTGACCCTGGACTGGACTGGGTTAGGGTTTAATAGAATGACCAGGAAGTTACAGAATCAGAAAAGGAGAATTTGACAGAGCACGGCTGAAGCAGGGAATGAATGACCCAGTGAGTTGAGAGTCCTCAAGGAACTGGATGCTTATCACATAGTTTGTGTAAATTGTACATAGGGCTGCATCGGATATGTATTCCAGGAAATCTCAAAAGAGTATGTGTTCTGTATTGTGAGATGAGGCTGGAGGAGTTGATATCGTGCTGTGCCATGGTGCCCTTGGCCCTTGGAGTTTGGGGGCATTAAGTCCAGATGTAGTCAGTCAGGTTTATGAGAGCCACCTCTATTTGCGAGATATTGTCACTGGTTGGGGGAGGAAGCAAGAAAGTGGGCAAGGACAGAAAATGGGGACCAGCTTCTACAGCTACACATTAGAGAACACGGAACCAGGACTTGGAACCAGGCTTGGATAACTCTCAGGTATGGTTTATTGGTCTTTCCCAGATGAACAGAGCGAAACTAGCTGTTTTAAAGTTCCCTTACAGGATGAGATTGCATTCGTTGATCTAGTTTGTCTGAGATGAAAGGTGATTTTTGCAGTGCTGCTTTTCAGAGACCCAGGGAGACCCAGGGAGCTCTTTGATGGACTTGCGGCATCCGAGGGAGTCTACCGTGTTTAATTTCTATATTTCTTTTTTTTTCTTTAAGATTTTATTTATTTATTTGACAGAGAGAGTGAGAGGGCACAAGCAGGGGGAACAGTAGAGGGAGAGGGAGAAGCAGGCTCCCCGCCTAGCCCGGAGCCCGATGCAGGGGTCGATCCCAGGACCCCGGGATCATGACCTGAGCTGAAGGCAGATGCTTAACCATCTGAGCCACTCAGGCACTCCTAATTTCTATATTTCTTTTTATTTTATTTTATTTTTTAATTTTTATTTATTTATTTATTTATTTATTTATTTAAAGATTTTATTTATCTGACAGAGAGAGTGATAGTGAGAGCAAGAACACAAGCAAAGGGAGTGGGAGAGGCAGAAGCAGGCTTCCCACTGAGCAGGGAGCCCGATGTGGGGCTCGATCCCAGGACCCTGGGATCATGACCTGAGCCGAAGGCAGACGCTTAACGACTGAGCCACCCAGGCGCCCCTTAATTTCTATATTTCTAATTTCCGTTCTCCTTTATTTTCTTCCTGACAAAGATTTGGATTTAAAAATATGGAATACATTCCATAAATGAGGGAGAAATTTTCTTAGAAAAATGCAATAGATAATAATGCGGTCCATTGTACTGATCAGGTTCCCAAGCTCCAGAATGACATGAGACTAAATGTCCGATGGTCCAACCCTTATGATAGTTTTATGTTCCTCATCCTCATCCTTGATGAATTGCCCGGCCCCAAGCCATCTAGGCACACATACAAACACATGCCCAGGTCGAGTCATCGCCACAAATCTCAGTTGCTAATGCTGAATTGTGTCATAGTGATTTTTATAACCAGGATCACTGAGAATGACCTATTTTGGGTAATCATTTTCCATTAAAAAGTTATTACCTCAGTTACCTGTTTTGGGAGACTAACTGAGCAATTTCCATATGAGAAAACCCATATTGTATTCTGAGTATGATAATTGGTGATTGTATAGTTTCTTTCTTCTACCTCTCCATAGGCTTTCAACCCAAAACTCGGGTACCAAGCAGTGAGCCTACAGGCAGACATTCAAAATTATTTGTTGATTGACAGCCTTCCAAGAATGGGAAACCTTCATTTGACAATACTGCTTTGTAGGACATTCGTCCTCTCCATCCAGGCACCAAACATTTGCTCTGTTTTTAGCGTCCTAGTGTAGGAACACTGCGACACATTCTTGACCACAAGACTTCCCTCTTCTTAACAGTGGGCACATGGCTTGATTTTGTTTTTAAAAATGAAGACTCCAGGGGCGCCTGGGTGGCTCAGTCGTTAAGCGTCTGCCTTCGGCTCGGGTCGTGATCCCAGGGTCCTGGGATCGAGCCCCGCATCGGGCTCCCTGCTCCATGGGAAGCCTGCTTCTCCCTCTCCCACTCCCCCAGCTTGTGTTCCCGCTCTCACTGGGTCTCTCTCTAAAAAATATTTAAAAAAAAAAAAGAATACTCCAGGGGCACCTGGGTGACTCAGTCCATTAAGCCTCTGACTCTTGATTTCAGCTTGGGTCATGATCTCAGGGTAGTGGGATCAAGCCCCACATCACATCCCGCTCTGCACTCAGCGGGGAGTTTGCTTGAGATTCTCTCTCTCTCCCTCTGCCCCCCCCCCCTCAAGTAAATAAATAAATCTTAAAAAAAAAAAACAACAAGAACAAATACTCCAGGGCAATGGGTCACTTAATTAAATAGGAGGAAGGGCTGTAGTTTTGGGGAGCTCTTGCCTGGGCTTCATTGTGTCAGAGAAGTTTAACAGAAGGTTCTGATGGATCTGAGATCAGATCAGGGTCTTGGGGAATCTCAAACAAGCCACGGTTTGGTCAGCTGAACTGTGCCTTTTTCCCCCACAGGATCGCTCATCCATGGGGCATAGGAACACCTCTGTGTGGGCATTGTCTCCCACACGCTCTGCGCTGCTTTTCTGGCAACAGCTCCTGCTGGATTCCCTTTGTAGCCTTCCTACCCTCTTTACTTGGTCAAATCTAGTATCACAAAGAGCAGTCAGTCTTTAACTCATCACTTGTTATAAAAGTGCCTACTCCCTCCCTTTAAAGATGTATTTATTTATTTTGAGAAAGAGAATGAGAGAGCACAAGCGGGAGGGGCAGAGGGAGAAGGAGAAAGAATCTCAGGCTGACTCCATGATCAGCACAGAGTGCGACCTGGGGCCTGATCCCACAACTCTGAGATCCTGACCTGACCTGAAACCAAGAGTCCCACGCTCAACGGACTGTGCTACCCAGGTGCCCCTCCCTCCCTTTAAAGAAACCCAGTTACTCCAAGTTATTTTACTTGCTCAGGCCCTGCGTAATGCCCCTTGCACCTTACAGAGATTGTAATTGCATGACAGCTCAAAGCCGGCTGGATCTGTGCCTGGGCTGCAGATGGGGGGCTGGGGACAAAAGTAGGCAGTTGCAGTGGCTCTTGAAAGGGGCTCTGCATCTCCCACCCCCACCCCCAAAGCCTGACGAGGCAATACCAAAGTACAGAGTGTGGAGAAGTCTAGTCTCGCAGAGCATAACTGCCGGCACACAAAGGTCAGTAATTGGCCCGTGGGTTTTGACACAATAAGACGGGGAGTGGCGGGGGGAGATTTCAGATGTGCCACCGCTTCTGGAGCACAGTGTTGCCCTTGACCCCAAAAGGCAGTCGTTCCGTGGCTGCGCGGATGCAGCTCCTTGCAATGTCAGCAAGGGCCGGCAGCCTGCAAGCTAACCACACCATCTTGGAAAAAGGATTTTGAGATCCCGCCATGTTTCCATTACTCAGTGTGTTTGAAGGTGGCCCAGAATAGCCAGCCATGCCTCAGCCTGAAGCCCAGCCAGCTGGGTTTACTTCTGCTGTGTTTCTTTCGATCAGAGTCATCTCTCCAGGCTTTGAATGCTTCATCCCTAAAGTGTGCCTAATACTAACGTCTGCTCAACTATGCTTTGCGACTGGGGAGAACTACAGAAGAAAGAGGCAAAACCTATGAAAAAAAGAAAGTTACCTTGAAACTGCTTATATTCAGGTTGGATTTCAAAAATTATGTTCAGGGATCTACATTTGCATGGGATGAAAAGGAAGACAAAAATTGGTTTAACTACAGAATGATGAAGACAAATCTGAGAAGAAACGGGGGGGCGGGGGGAAGTTGAGGTTGAACTATGTATATATTTCCACAACTCTATTTTATTTTACTGACTTTATGCATTAGACTAAATGTGTAAGATGAGAAATGACATGGAGGTCTTTTCTTTCTCCCCCCCACCGCCTTTTTCCCACTAGTATGTTAGTTTGCAATGCAAAATGGAGGATTCTAAAATGATCAGTTAGATGCCTCTTGGCAACAAGATTTCTATGATTTACGAATGATTATAAGATTTTTCAATCACCACGGATGTTACATTTGTTTTCGGTTTGAGGAAAAGTTTCTGTGAAGTCACAGATAACCAAAAAGTTTACCTATTATAGCAGTTAAAATTTTAAGTTGGGCTAAAAATCAGACAGGCTTCAGTTTTAGATATGACGTCTTCATTTGCAAAATTTTACTGATAAATCTTTTGTTTTGCAATCATTGACTTCAGAGAGTTTTCCTTTTAGGGCATAAAACAAAATGATTTCTCAGAGAAATACTACACTTACTAGAGTTTCCAATACACATATAATTTATCTGAATAGGATTCTACCCAAACTGAAATTACTGATGATAAAACAGCTGGGCTGATATTAAAATAGTTAAATTATGGTTTCATTGAAATCATCATAAACAAAATTTAAATTCACGTACCTGGTAGGAATTCAATTGACAACAGTCGAAAGATGTATCACATTTTGGTAAACACGAGTTGATTTCTGTGTTCTCTTAAATTATGATAATTACAGCTAGTTTCCTCTGAAGAATATGTTTTCATGTATATTATCCCATTTGTTACCTTAAGATCCCTGTAAGGGACAGATGTAAGAGTCTTCAATTTACAGATAGGGAAAGTGGGGTGCAGATGGCCAAATTCGCCTAAAGTAAAGTTGGACTACCATACTGGCTTCCACTGAGACTTTTATGGATTTTGATGTTAAATTCTTTGCTTAAACAGAAGGAAGGGCGTGTAGAATATACAGCAAATGGTAATTGTTACCCAATCCCTACCTTCCTTACTTTTTTCCTTACTTAGGACCTTAGTAAGGTCATCCTGTACCAGTCTCCCCAAAAGATGGGAGACCAGCCTGAGACATGTTGTTACCCATCTGATAGTATAATTTTCGACAGATGAATTCACAGCAGAACTCCCTTGCTTGTTAAAAACAATCTAACTCAGATTACATGTTGGAACTATCTGACACTTAGGTTTACAATCTTATTCAAAACCTTGTCTGTCTTAATTTAGACAAGAGAAAGGGTAATCTTATTCAGGGATGGCAAAGTTTCAAACTTATATGTCAGCTCCTATGATTGGAAAGGCCTGACCAGAGAGAGTCCTCGTGGAAAGGATTGTGAAGTCGAGTCAGGACTTGAGGTGAAGGTGTTGTGACCCATTAGGCATACCCTGTGATGGATGGAGGTCAGCTGGGGCAGCAGGCAGTATAGGAGGTAGTGATAGGGATATGTGTCAGTTATAATAAGCTGCTCCAAAACCTAGTGGCTTAAAACAACAACTGTTCATTTGCTTATAATCCTGTATTTAGTTTGGGTTAGCTGAGCAGTTCTGGCCTTGGCCTGGGGTTACCTAATCAACTTCTCTCAACTGGTGTCTGGCCTGAGGCTAATGATTCAAGATGGCTTCATTCACAGACCTGGCAGTTAATTGAAGTTGTTGACTGGAGTAATTTGGTATTTTTCTTGTGGCCCCTTCAGTTGGATAGACTGATTTTTTTTTTTTTTTTTAAATGCTGGTGGTAGTGTTCCAGAAAAGCAAGCCTCATTGTACAAGTGTTTATCAAGCCTTTGCGGACATCACATCTCCTGATGTCCCATTGGCCAAGGAAAGTCACACGACCAAGTTCAGAGTCGATGTGGGAGGGAACTATACAAAGGCATGGATACTGGGCACTATGGGCCACCAGATCCATGGTAAAAGGACATCATCACTTTTGCTCTTGCTTTTTTAGGACTCTTTGTCATGCAGTATCTCAGAAAGTTTTATGAAAAGGGAAAACCTCATTATAATGGTTCAGTTTACTGAACACATTAATTACTAAGTATTTTATAGAGAATACTAAAGCACAAATGTCAAGTTCTGACCTTTTAGGAACTGATGGTATAGTGAGGAAGATTATCCATGTACAGAGAACAATAACAACAAAACATACAGCACAGGTGGGTTTTCATGAAAATTTTATGAATTTTATAGTCAATGAGTGCTATAGGACTTCATAAGAAGGAATGCTGTCTTTGGGGAAATCAGAGATTTTATGAAGATCATATGTAAAGAGGGCCTGGAAAGATGGATCAGATAAAGATGACTTTATTTTGTTACAAAAGTAATACATTTTTATTGTATAAAATTTGGAGACAAGGGAAAAACATGTAAAAACCCTTCATTTTTACCATGCTTCTATGCATAAACGCATATATATTTAAAATGTATTTAAGAACAGAATTTTGCTAATAACAAGGCCATGCAAATATTTTCTACAAAATTAAAAAGTTTTATTACTTTCCACTTAAATGGTTACATTGCATTCCAACTAATGTTATGTACCATAAGTAATTTAACTGTCTATTGATGAATATTTAGGTTATTTATTCCCCTGTCCTAAACAATGCCACACTAAAAATCCCTGTAGGCAATCTTGACTAATGATTTCCTAAGGAGAAATTCCTAAAGGAGAAATCATTAAATCAAAAGGTATATAGATCTATATTAAAACTTTTTAGGGTAATGCACATAATGCCAAATTGCATACTTGAAAAAGCTGCACCAATTTATGGTTTTATTACTTTAAAAAAAAGATTTTATTTATTTACTTGTGAGAGAGAGAATGAGCGAGAGAATAGGAGTTGGGGAGGGGAGGCAGAAGCAGACTCCCTGATGAGCAAGGAGCCCGATGCAGGGCTCTGGGATCAATCCTGGGACTCCAGGATCATGACCTGAGCTGAAGACAGATGCTTAACTGACTGAGCCACCCAGGTGCCCCAGCTCTTACTTACTTTTAACTAGTGCTTATTTAATTACCAAAAAAAAAAAAAATACTGACCTTTTTACATATACTTATTGAAAATTTGCTTATTTTCTGTGCATTAGCTATTCTAAACCTTTATCCATTTCCTTGCTCCTCTGAATCTTTTTTAAGACATGTGAAAGCTCTTTATATATTAACACTAATAACCATTTGATATACGCCACAATATTTTGAGGGTTTTTTTTATAGTGATTTTCACATATTTAATCTGTACGTTTCTCTATAATCTTTCTCTTATGGTTTCTGTTTTAGGTGCCATGTACAACTTTCAAATAGTCTTATCTAAACTTCACATTTATTTCCTTCTAGAAACTTCCATCATTTTATTTTTTTATATTTAAAATTTTATCCATTTGGAATTTATAAACTTTCATTTATTTATTTATTTATTAATGGAAGTAGAGTTGACACCCAATGTTACATTAGTTTCAGTTGTACAGCATAGTGATTCGACAACCCCATACCTTATGCTGTGCTCACCACAAGTGTAGCTTCCATCTGTCACCATACAGTGCTATTCTAGTACATTGACTATATGTCCTATTGTGTACCTTTCATCCCCATGACCTTATTTTGCTGTGTGGTAATTCTCAAGTCTAACCTGTGTGTGTTTGAATGTGTGCATGTGCGCATGCCCACACACACACATGGCTAGGGGATGGATGAGCTCTATTTCTGCTCCCACCTCCCATCCATGTCATGAGCTCCTGGGAATGTTTCAGAACCTGGCTGTTCCCTCTTTCCTGGGTATGGCAGGGAGACCCCACCCTCCCCTCCTGCCTGCTGGCCTCACTCTCTGTGGGTGCCACTCCATTTTCTCAGACACCAAGGGAAGCTGCAAGGACCTTGTGGTGTGGTTGGTTTTTTTCTGGAGTTCAGGTCTTCAGGGAGGATCTAGAATATTTCTTGGGGAGGATTAGAAATAAAAAATGCTGGTTTGGGGACACCTGGGTGGCTCATTGGTTAAGTGTCTGACTCTTGGTTTCAGCCCAGGTCATGATTTCAGGGTCATGGGATTGAGCCCCACGTAGGGCTCTCTGCTGAGTGAAGAGTCTGCTTGATGATTCTCTCTCTCCCTTTCCATCTGCCCCTCCCCCTGCTTTGCTCTCTCTCTCTCAAATAAATAAATAAATCTTAAAAAAAATGCTGGTTTTATCTGTTTCAAAGAGAATAGTCTTAAAATTGTGCCATGCTTCATACTCATTGAGAACTAGCACAGCTTAGTTGATGAGAGGGAGTCAGGTTGGGTTCAAGTCCCACTTCTGCTACATGCTTGCTATGTGACCTAGAGCTGCTGATTTAAGTCCCCTAAGCCTCCATTTTCTCATTTTTTCAATGAGAACACTGATAGGATCTACCCGGGGCAAACTGTCAGGGGATGAGCCTCAAAAGGACTAAGCCAATTGTAACAATCCCATTATCCTCTGCCAGGCATTGGTTAAGAAATGAACACATGATTACATTCTGCCTGATGGGGCCTGGGAGAAGTCTGTTGGGGTTTCTGGGAAAAATTTTTTCCCTTTTGATAAAGAAATGAGATACATCTAGAAAAAGCTCTCTTCTTCTTTCTTAATTTTGGAGGTGTTGTCTGAAGGCTGGATGCTTGGGCTATAGCAGCCATCTTGGAAACATGTTGGGAAAGCCAAGAGCTGCCCAGAAAAATAGATCCAAAAGCTTGATATTATTTTATAAGTGAATTACTAACCTTGGACCTGCCTCATTCAGTATTTTGTTTTCCCAAGGTAATAAAAAGCCTCACGTGCCTGAAAGTCCTCAGTAGATAGGAATTTGTATTATATCATTACATCATATTACTATAATTATCACAGTGCACTGAATCTGTAGTAACTATCAGGCTCTATCCTCAATGTTCAAGCATACCAGGGACTCAGGTAGGAGAGAAAAAATGGGGCGATGGATGGATAGACCTGCACAAAACTATTGTAATGCAGGGAATTACAATTTCCAGACAGGACCATTGCTTAGTTGAGGATGCAGTCCCATCGTTAAGTATCAAAGAGCAAAGACGAAGCAATGAAGGTGTAAAGTGAGTTATTTTGGTTTAATTCACGGTCCAGGACAGAGCCAGTGCCACCACTGCATTCAGACTGGAACCCACTGGAAAGGAGAGAGTTGACAACAGCAGAGTGAAATAAAATGTAACACTGAGTTCAAGATTAACACCCGTTAACAATGCTTAATCTGACAGTTTACCCAGTTTTTCAGAAATCATTTCTTCAAGATTCTCGACGACTCAGCCATTATAGGATCAAAAAGTAAAGATTAGGCATCACCCCCTTTTCCAAAAATGCTGTTAGTGTATTTTTCTGTGAAGTGCTATGAGCGATCCACAAACTTTGATAGCAAATTGGCTATTGGTGATGGGGAGGCAGCATCAGTGGAGCTCATTAATTTCTAAATTATTTTGGGACAGGATGAGTTTGGAACTATTGTATATTCAAATTCCTTAAGAGGAGAAGAAAATAAGATGAAAAAGAAAATAACTTTTCCAAAAAAAATCTCGGTGGGCATATTTTAATGGCTGTGATAGCAGAGCATGTGGTTCAGCATTAGTTGTAGAAGCCAGTGATTGGGGTCCTTCCACAGACATTCCAGTCCATCTTCGACTCTTTCCTGAAGAGACCCTACAAAATAACTCATGTTTGTTTACTTACCAAATGACACTGTTCCTTCTCACTGCCTCGCTCAGATTTACTGTATTTCTCCATGTAGATCACCAATTCTTGTGTTGTCAGTGTTGTTAATTTTTCCTATTTGGATTACTGTTGCCAGCTTCCTCTCTACAGCAGGTTTCTCAGCACATCGGTGCCTACTGCAGATGACCACAGTTCTTTTGTGCCCATGTATTACTTTGGTGAATTCATTTTGACGCTTACATCTGTCAGTGGTTTTCTCGGAGTAATGGGTCCATATCTTCCCAAGGCAGCCCACGCACCACTATTTGGGGGATGAATTCTACAGGACAGTATTCCCATTAAGATCGCAGCTCCTGTCTTCAAGGTTAGAGAGACAGATGAGATGCTTCTCATTAATTCTGCAATAGAACTTTTTATTTTCTTTCCACCTTTTTCTACCAAACCCTCACAGAGACCTCGGATGAGTTTTAAGCTGGATTTGTTGATTTACATTTCTGAAAAATGGTTCCGTTTTCTTTGAAGAGATTGTTTGGGAAAGAGTGAGCCTGGAAAAAAGAGGGGTTAGTTAGTAAGCAGTATGTGCAAGGATTGTGATTTAGAAAAGAGATATGGATGGAGCGGAGATGGAGTTTAGAGGTAGGAGAAGCAGAGCTTGTTGATGGATTAGATGTGAGTGTAAGACAGCAAGGAAAGGAAGCTCGAGGAGGTAGATCTATAGATGTGTCATGTAATGACATGGGAACCCTTACAGAGAAAACAAAGGATCTCTTTTCTTGCCCCAAAGACTAAGATAAGATCTTAATCAAATTAAAACAGAAAAAGGAGGAAGATCAGCTTAAAATAAGTTCATGTGAAAATGGTATGGATATTTGTTGATCACAATCAAGACAGGCTGGGCTATGCATAAAAAAACTAAATATTTTAAAAATATATACATAAGTCATTCCCTCAAACATCAGTAGCTTAACAGTAAAACAATTAGTTGCTCAAGTGTCAGGTGGCCCCTGTCCATTTTGAACATGAGACATCCAAGGTGGCCTCTGGAGTGGAAGTGGGAGATGAGGGGACAACAGTGGCTCTTCATTGCCTTAGCGAGGAATTGACAAGCTTCACTTTCGGTCAGAATCCTTTTGCCAAAACTAGTTGCAACCCCCCAAGCTAACTGAAAGAGAAGGTGGAACATACAAGGGAGCCCATGGAATATTTGAACAGTCTGTCCATTCTAGAAGAGCCAACAATGAGTCAATTAAATCTGAAGGCTGATGCAGTAGACATAGGGACAGGAGCAGGTGGGGAGCAGGATGGCTGAACCCTGCATTCATCGCAATGGTGGGGTCCTCCTCTATATAGAAAGAAGACTAATTTGAGCATCCAGGGAACATGCTGAGTTGATGAAGGTTCTTTCACTAAGAGGACTAGGAGGAGAGACATTTAGCATGGGGATTAGGACACTTGGGGATGGAGTACAATTCTCTTCTTCAAATACCTGCAGATGTATTATTCCATTTTACTCCAGAAGTAGCTGGAAGAGTCCATGTAAGTGGAGAAAGGGAACTTCTACTTCCAACTAGAATGTTGTTTCCCAAAGTACAGTGAACATACTGTATCCTAAAGCATTCAGACAGCAGCTGGGCCATTATTTGTTAGCAATATTAAAAGTGCATTTCTGCAGTGAGTGAAGTAAGTGACCTCTGAGTATATCTGATTCGAGGATTCTCTGAGTCATTTATTTATTGTTGTCTCTATTAACACGTTTAGCATCTTTGGATTTGAAACTATGAAGACAGGGGAGGTCGAAGATGGAGAAGGATGGTGACACACATCTTTTCTTCTAACTTTGTTATTTTTTGTTCTTAAAATTGCAGTTAGCTCACTTCAATAACTGGGAGTTTGTTCATCCTAGTCTTCATATATATCTGTTAGAGATCTTGAAGTGCAGTGAGACTGAACTGCTCATTCACCTTACTCAGTCCTACATTGACATTGATGCCATCTGTGTAAAGTATCCTTTTGTATATTTTTAACATCTGTGGCATTGGATGAAGAATACTGTGTGAGATGGGGACACCATTTTCTTTCTTTCTTTTTTTTTAAATTTGAAAGTCTGTTTCCTTTGGGCCTCTTTTTTTTTTTTTTTTAAATCCTGCAAATCTATAGCTATTGCCTTAAGTTAGAAGAACTCAATTGTTTCATTACATTTCAATCATTTCAATGCCCAAGGTCCATCTTTGTGCATTCTCTCCTCCCTCTCTCCTGTTTTGGAGAAGGAAACATCCTACCTTTCCCCAAGTCTATGTGCACCACCTGAATTTTGATTTTATTTTTTCCTGCCTCCTGTAGGATTATTCTTTTGATCCCTTGACTTCTTTCCTGCCATCACTGTCTTTTAACTGGCTTCTTTACCTCATTGTGGCAGAAGACCAACTTTCATTGACATGTTTAGAGTAAAATCTAAACATCTTTCCTCAACTCTGCTGTTCCCTGGAGGTTCCTCTCTCCCTCTTACACAGCTCACGCCAATGCCTGGCCATTCCTTCAGATTACATAGGCTCAAAATTTATCTCTTTAATTCCTCCTTCCCTCTTGATCTACCTGGGAGGTATCTCTCTGGCCATCTGACTTGCATTGCCATCATTAATCCAAGTCCCAATTAAGTAACTTGTGCATCATTACAACAGCCTCTTTCTGCTCTGGTTAGGGGCCAACTTCTGACTGTTCTGATCTGTTCTATACATATTTGTCACATTAATTACCCACCTGTCCCCAGATACATCTGATTCCATCATTCTCCTGACTGGAACCCAGTTTCCCCAAGAGACTATTGAAAGCAACATGGCTGTCTTTGAAGGTTTGACACTCTTCTTCAGCTTCATCTTTAACCACTATCCAAAATGAATCTAATATGGCAGCCATTCCCACAAGACACACCATACTTAGTCTTCCTGCACTCTTTTTACTTAACCTGCTCTCTCCCCACTCACATTCCCTTGTCCAAATCATACTGACCTTAACAAGTTTTTGTCTGAAAAGCTGCAGCCTCTCTGACCGCCCATATCATTTTGTTTGTATTCAGACATCTTGCCTATTGTCTGCGCTTCACGCTCCTTGTGGGCAAGAATGATGTCTATTTGTCTGAAATACTTCCAGCTCCTAGCGTAGGACAATGCAATTAGTCGACTAACCAAATAGCTGCTGGATAAGGAAGAGATATGCCCTTCTTTGTTTAGTACAACTGGTTCATAAAACTGGGGTATATCTAGATCCTTTAAACTTGTTTTTGTTTGGTATACAGTCTCGGATTTTTTTTTTTTAAGATTTTATTTATTTATTTGACAGAGACAGCGAGAGAGGAAACACAAGCAGGGGGAGTGGGAGAGGGAGAAGCAGGCTTCCAGCTGAGCAGGGAGCCCAATGCGGAGCTCAATCCCAGGACCCTGGGATCATGACCTGAGCCGAAGGCAGACACTTAATGACTGAGCCACCCAGGTGCCCCTAGTCTCGGATTTTTGAATCTGAGAAATTTGTATACCCTTCTTTCTTCCTCTCTTAGTTGTTGTTGTTGGTGGTATCATAGTTGTTATTCTGTAGGAGTGCTTACAATCTCGTGCTATTTGGTGAAAGAGAACATTTTCAGCATGACTTCCCAGGATTTTCAGATATTATCGCGAGTGTTTTTGTCATTATTAATGCTTGTTACAACTTTTATTTCCCTAAATGCCAGGGCTTATTTCATTTTGTCTTTAAGCCTGGAATCCTGCTGTGAGGTTCTTTATTACTTAGAGCCATAAATATGTGGACTTCTACCTCTGGGTTTTGAAAGTTAAGTGCAAAGTCAAAGCTGTGATTTTTATACTTCCCTGATAATCTAATGACAGTTGGATTTTTAATGTTAACTAGACGAAGCCAAAAGAATGCCCAGAAATTTGTTCAAAATGGTTAAGCCCCAGACAACAAAGCTCCAGGCTTCTATTTTCAACAAATCCGGATTATTCTGATAGTAAATATTTCATTTTTCCCCCAACTGGATTAACCCTGTTTGGCATCTCCTATCAATTTGCAGCTTTGCCATCCTCAAAGGTGATTTCTAAGGATTTAAACAAACACTGTAACCATGCTTCTAGTTAACTCTTCTACACCTCTGAGAAGAAATTTGTGAATAAATGTCATTTCTCTTTAAAACATGAGAAACGATAGGATCACATTTTTATTGCAACAGCAAAACAAGTTAGATAGCACAACTGAAATCACCTAAGTAGCATGGACTCATATGCATGGCGGGGCCATGATAGTATTTGTTAAATTCAGTCACTCGACAAATGCTAATTCCACCAGTCACAATGTTCAATAAGACTCCTTCCTTCCTTCTATCCTGTGGATTTCACTGTTCACTGGGTGGAGACAGGGAAATAAAGGATCATTTATAAAAGACTCTTCAATAGAGTGTATACCATAAATACATAATGGAGGGCGTGCCTAACTTTGCTGCCAACTTCATAGAGAAGTAGAAAAATGAAATGAATTTTAAATGATAAATAGGAATTTTTTAAAAAGTTGGAAAAGGTAGCAAGAAAAAGGTAGTCTTCGACATAGTAGAGCACATACCAAAGCATAAAGCTGTGAAAATACATGACACTTTTTTTTTATTAATTCAAATTACACACTGGATTGCAAACTGTGCCTAAGAGCCTTGAGTATTTATTTAATTACTTTTATGGGAGTAGGATATTGCAGATGAGACAGAAGGGGAGTGGCCTGACAGAGGGAAACAAGGAGGGTGAGTTGCTGTGGGAATTGAGAAAAGCCAGAGCTTTTGTTTAGAGAAATGCAACTGGTTTCCTAAGGTACAAAACTGGCATGCATACAAGGCAGTGATTATGGAAGACTAGTCAGTTCCTGGGGAGCTCTTGAAAAATAGAACAGTTTAGAATTTAGAGTCTACTATCACTTGTTCTTAGCTAGGGAGGACACTATCTGTGGAGCTCTTAAACAATGCCTCTGATTTGGATTTAGTAGCTCCAGCATAGGACATCTGCACTTCCAAAAATCCCCAGAAAGATATGTGTACTATCTCCCAGGCTAGGAACCAGAGGCGTGCCGAGAAGTCATTGTGTGCACCATGCAAGCAAGAACCACAGTTTTGTTCCAGGAAAATCATTCTTCACTACAGAGCACTGATTCTCCGCTCTGGCTGCACAGTAGAAACTTCTGGAGACCTTTTCATCACACTGAGACACAAGACCCATTCCAGACTAAGTCAGAACCTCCTTTGGTGGAGCCTGAGTGTCTGTATATTTTAAAAGCTCTTCTGGTGATTTTAGTGATGAGAACCATAGAATAGGGTTGGCATAGAAGAGAAGAGAAGAGAAGAGAAGAGAAGAGAAGAGAAGAGAAGAGAAGAGAATAGGGTTGACATGTGAAACTCAGAAACCAGTTAGGGTTGGTTATTGACAGGAAAGCCTAAGTGTCTTAATCAATTTAGGCTTGTGAAGTTACTGTTCAAGGATTACTCACTATGCTTACAAATATGTTAAGATATGATTTTGCTGGGGGCGTTCCACTAAGGGTAAATCCCATTGCCTCCTATAATTTCTTAGACATTAACATCTGTGTTTTGTGTCCATTAATCCCACTTTATTGTGTAAATATATGATGGTCTCCCTCCCTGGCATGCCAACTAGAGAAAGTTAAAAAGAATCTGAGATAAATTCTAAGGATCCTGACAAATGAAAATGTAAAACCATAGTAAAATGATAGGTTTATCTTTATTTCAAAGTTAGAAAATCTGGGGATGGGGAATTAATGTAGAAGAACTAGCATTTGCTATGAGCCCACGTGTTCCAGCCAGTGAAGATGGACTGGTTGCAGGGAATCAGAAAGCAAAGTGTGTGATCAGGGACACAATGAGTTTCCTTCATAGAACTTCTCACTTATTTCTCTGGCACTGGTGGCTTTTTAAGGGAGCCTGGCTGGCACAGAGGTGACCTCTCTTATACCCTATTTCCAATCCCTAATTCTTTTGTTGGAAGAGATAGGATTGTCAAAATGAGACTGGAGGTTCACAGGAAAATGCATGATGTGCCAAGTGGACTTCCTAGAATGTTCCTCTTGTCCATTGCTCTCATGCTGAGCTAGTTTCAGGAATAGCTGAATCCAGGGGCACCAAGAGAAGAGTCATCTGTCAAGATTTCTTCTTTTCCTCTGCTACTTTTGGGTAGGAGAAAAGAGTCAAAGAAGAACCCAACATGTCCTGGAGAAATAAGCAATGGTACAATTTGGAGCACAGGGTACACAAAAGTAGGCAGCAGGACTTAGTGTCATAGTTTCACTAAAGGATCTCTCGGTGAATTTCTCACCAGGACAATCATTTTCTTCCAAGTGGTGTTGCTCCAGTGAATGCACAGCAATCTCTGGTCTGCCAGAAGGAATCCAACAGTTCTCACTGGACAGTGCTGTAGGTTGTGTTTCCAATGATGGCTGCAATGCCTTTTTAAAAATTTAAGTATGTCCTTTTTAAAATTTAAATTAAACTATTTATTTCAAGATAATTGTAGATTCACATGCAGTTGTAGGAAATATTATAGAAAGATCCAGGAAACAATTATCCAGTTTCCCTGAAGGCTAACATCTTGCAAAAGTATACTGTAATATCACAAACAGAGTATTGACCTTGATAGTCAAGATATTGAATAGTTCTGTCATGACAAGGATCCTCTGTGTTACTCTTGTATAAACACACCAGCTATCCTCTCCTGACTCTGACCCTAGCAATCATTAATCTGTTCACCTTTTTCATAATTGTGTCATTTCAAGGATGTTATATAAATAGAATCACAGTATATTGCCTTTGGAATTGACTTTTTTATTCAGTATAATTCCCTGAAGAGTCATCCAAGCAGTTCTCTGTATCAATAGTTCATTATGGTATGAATGTCCCCCGTCCCAAATTCATATCTTGAATCCTAGCCCCCCCAAAGTGATGGTATTAGGAGGTGGGGCCTTTGGGAGGTGATTAGATCATAAAGGCAGAGCTTTCGTGAATGGGATTAGTGTTGTCCTAAAAGAAGCTCCACAGAGCTCCAGTGCCCTATCCACGATATGAGGACATAAGAAGTTTGTGATCCAGAAGAAAGCTTTCACCTGAGCTTCCTAGCACCCTGATCTTGGACTTCTAGCCTCCAGAACTGTGAGAAATAAATTTTTGTCATTTATAAGCTACTCAGACTGTGGTATAGTGTTATACAACCCAAACAGACTAAGATATATCTCTATTTTCTTGCTGAGTAATATCCCATTTGATGGATGTACCACAGTTCATTTAATCATTCATCTCTTAAATGATGTATAAATACACCTGCTATGAATATTTGTATACAGGTTTTGTGTGACCATCAATGTTCATTTTTCTGGAATAAATACCCAAATATATAACTGTTGGGTTGTATGGTAGTTTAACTGTTTAGTTTTATAAGAAACTACTAAACTGATTGCCAGAGTATCTGCACCAGTTTCTATTTCCACCAGCATTGTGAAGAAACTGGACCCAGTTTCTCTGCGACCTTGTCAGTATTTCATGTGTCACTAGTTTTTATTTTAGCCATTTTGATAGGTGTACAGTGATATTTCATTATAGTTTTAATTTGTATTTTGCAAATGGATAATGAGGTTGAAACTATTTTTGTGTGCTTATTTGCCATCTATATATCCTTTTTTTTTGGTGAAATATCTGTTCATACCCTTTGTCCATTTCCTAATTGGATATTTTTATTATTGCATTGTAAGACTTCTTTATATGTTTTAGAGACTAATCCCTTGTCAGATATATGGTTTGCATTGTAAGAGTTCTTTATATATTCTAAATACTAGTCCCTTATCAGATACATGGTTTGCAAATATTTTTTTCAGTAATTTGTCTTTTCATCTTCTTCACAGGGTCTTTTACAAACATTTCTAATTTTGATAAGGTCCAATTTATCATTTTTTAAATTATATTTTTGGTGTCAAGTCTAAGAACTCTTTGCCCAGCCTTACATCCCCCAAATTTTTTGATATATTTTTTTCCCTAAAAATGTTATAGTATTGTGTTTTACATTTTTGTCTGAGGTGCAGGTTGAATTAATTTTTGTATAAAGTGTAAGTTGTGTGTGGATGTCTCATGTCTAATTACTTCAGCATCATTTGTTGAAAAGACTATCCTTTGACTTACTTTTTCAGCTTTGTCCCATTCTGGATGGAACAATTCTGGTAGATCAGAAAGCAAAGTGTATGATGATGGAGTTCCTTTCATATTACATCGTGTTTATTCTTCTGGTATTAGTTAGACGTATTTGTGAGAGTCTTTTTCTAGGTTGTCTGTTCTCTGTTCTGTTCCACTGATCCATGCATTTTTCTTTCTATCAATACCACAAAGTCCTGATTTCTGTAGCTATGTAGTTAACCTTAATAGAGTACAATGACTTCTTCCACTTTCTTCTTTTTTTGAGATAGACTTAGCTTTCCTAGAGTTTGCACCTTCCATATAAATTTTAGAATACGTTTATCTATGTCAACAGAAAAATCTTGTTGGCGTTTTGATAGAAATTGCATTAAACCCATAAATCATTTTGGGAAGAATAAACATCCTTGCCATGTTTACTGTGAGTCTTCCAATCTATGAACACAGCTTGTCTTTCCATTCATTTAGGTCTTATTTGATCACTTTCATCAGAACTTTTTAATTTTCAGCATACAGACCCTGTACATATCTTGGGAAATCTATACCTATGCATTTTATTTCTTCTGATGTGATTGTAAATTGTATTTTTTTTAAATTTGGGTTTTAGCATACTCATTGCTGCTATATAGAAAATATAATTACTTTTTGTATGTTGAACTTGTAGTCTGTAACTTCATGAAACTTATGAGTTCAAAGAGATTTTTATAGATTCCTTGGATATTTAAAGGAAGTCATCATGTCATCTGCAAATAAGGACAGTATTATTTCTTACTTTACAATTATATTTCTTTCATTTATTTTTCTTGCTTTATTAAGGTGGCTAGAATTTGCAATTCTCTGTTGAATAAGAGTGATGAAAAATGGTGTTCTTGCCTGTTTCTGATTTTAAGGGGGTAGCATTCACTATTAAGTATGTTGATAGCTGTAGATTTTTTTGTAGCTGTTGTTTATCAGGTTGAGGTGATTCCCTGTAGCATTCTTAATTCGATGAGAGTTTTTATCATGAATGGGTGTTGGATTTTGTCATATGATTTTTCTGCATCACTTAATATGATCATATGCTGTTTCTTTTTCTAGCCTGTTGATATAGTAAATTATGTGGATTGATTTCAAATGTTGAGCCAATTTTATATACCTGGAGTAAATCCTACTGAGTCATGGTGTAAAATTGGTTTTCTACCATGTTGGATTTGACTTGCTAATATTTTGTTGATTTTTTTTTTTTTGTCTAAGTCTATGAAGACGTTGGATTGTAGTTTTTGTTTGTTTGTTTGTTTTGTTTTGCTTTGTTTTGCTGGCCTTTCTAGTTTGGGTATCAAGATAATACTGACCTCATAAAATGAGGTGGAAAGTGCTCTCTCTAGTTTTGTTTTTTGGGAAAAATTGTGTAAAATTATATTAATTGTTCTTTAAATATTTGGTAGAATTCTCCAGTGAAATGAATTGGGCTTAGAGATTGCTTTTTGGGAGATTTTAAATTATAAATTCAGTGTCCTTAGTAGTTATATAACTATTCAGATTACCTTATTCACCCTTGTTGAGTTTTGGCTCTTTGTGGTTTTTGAGGAATTGGTCTATTTCTTCTGGTTATCAAGTTTGTAAACATAAAGTTGTTCATATTCTTTTATAATTCCTTTAACAGCTGCAGGATCTATAGTGCTATTTGCCATTTAATTCCTTAGTGATTTTTGTTTTCTCTTTTTTTTTATCTTTATCAGTCTTCTTGGCGTTTTATCAACTCTACTTTTTTTCATAGAACCAAATATCTGTTCCATTGGTCATTTTTACTGTTTTTCTGTTTTTCAATTTCATAGATTTCTGCTCCTATCTTTCTTATGCCCTTCCTTCTGCTTGCTTTGGGTTTACTTTGGTCTCCTTCTTCTAGTTTCCTGAGGCAGGAGCTTAGATTATTGATTGAAAACTTTCGTCTTTTTACAGGAACAATTTACCTATCAGCACTGCTGTAACTGCATCCCACATATGTTGCTATGTCATATTTCCATTTTCATTCAGTTCTATGCATAGATTATTTGTTTTGAGATAATTAAGCTTCTGGGCCATTAGTTTTGGTGGGATTCTCCCTTGCTCTTCAGGTCAGCCACTCTATGTCTCTTGGCTGGAGCTCCCCAGGTGTCTTTCAGTGGAGGAGAGGAGTTTCAGGCCAGGGATGGGGAAGGACAACCCTTCTCCTACCTACTGATTTTAAACAGGATCCTCAATCATTCCCCTTTGCCTATGCTGCTCAGATTACCTGGTGTAGTTGATGGGACTCCAGTTCCGTCCTCTGGAGGAATGATCCTACCTAGACTAACTTTTGATGCTAGGTTGGAGATTGGGCTATGCCAGGCTTATTTTCACTTCTGCTATTGGTGGTCGCCCTAAGACGCTTTGCCACCATGTTATTCCTCTAGTCCTGAGGTCCCTGACATGTTCTGTTCCTCTTTGCGCCTTTGAGAGTTCTCCTTTTATTGTTTCTTGTTCTATTTCTAGGGATTATAGTTGTACTTTGAAAGGGAAAACCCAGGAAAAAATGAGTCTGTTCTATCTTGTGTGAGCAAGAAGTCAAATAACTTACACAAAGTCTTCATTAATACTTCTTTCTCATGTCCAGTTAGCAGATCAGTTAGTAAAAAGGGCATTTGAGCTGTATTGTTATCATGGATTTATATTATCAGTTGATTATCAGGGAATGTGCTACAATGATTCCCTCAGTCAAAGCATGGTCAGTGGTTGTTTTGAACCACACAGAATGCTGTGGAATTTCGGGACTGGGATAAAAATCTGCTGCTACCAAAGGAATTTTCAGCTAAAGAGAATGGCAGAGTCCTCTCATCTTAAGTACCTTGCCACCCATAATTGCAGGTCTCACTTTCAAGTTTGAAAGGACATTCTCCATGAGGCAACGTGCCTTAACCACTGCACCATTGTCCTTCACAACAAAGATCTTGATTTTCAGTGTTGCAGTTTTCAAGTTGTTCAGACATTCACCAGGACAGGAATAAACATTTCATTTTCAAATAATGAAATCACCAAAGAGCCCAGCTTATTCAATGGCATGTCAAATTATAGAACTTGGTTCTTTTGTTTTGAATATCTCCTAGTTATGATTGGAACATAGAGTGAATTATTCAGACTAATTAAGAATTAGAAAAAGATTACACACCAGAATCTATTTGGGGAAAATATCCTGAGTGATTTTGCTTAATTTTGTGCTATATCAATTCACCAAGCCATGCCTCTAACAGGCTCCAATATGAATAAGACTCTATGGTAGGCACACTGGTGACTCCAAAAAAAAACCCAAAACAAAACAAAACAAAAAAAATGGATAAAAATCTCACTTTCAGGCCTAAGCTCTAATTGAAGATATTTTACTAACATACTTTAAAAAGGGCCTATGTACTACAGTACAGTGCATACTTAAGGGTCAGCGATTGGGAAGGAAATGGCTGTAAGGATATAGAAGTCAGAAGGGTCATTGCAGACTGGGTTGATAAGAGAAAGTTTCCAGAAGGTTGTAGACTCAGGACAGGTATGCTTGGGTGAGTGAAGGTGGGTGCCATGAAGAAAGGTATGAGGGTTAGTATAGGCAAATGATGAATAGAGGCCAGGCTGTCAGCCAGTCTTGTGGGAGGAGTGAACTTGTTTCAGGTGGGAGTTTAGCTGAGGCCAGGTTCTGAAGAGTTGACTTTCGGGCTCAGGAGACCTCTATTTTCTGAGAACCTGGGGACTTTGTGATGTTCTGAACTGAGGAGCAGTACAAATAAAAGCAGGGTTTGTGGACATCAGTTTGCAAAGAAGGCTGGTGTCTCCAGGGAGCATGGCCAGGACTAGGTGAGGATGGACCTGGAAGGAACCACCTGAAATTTTGAAGAATACATTTTTGAAGAATAAATTTACTCTATAAGTGAAAGGATACATTAAAAAGTAAAACACATACCCACCTGGACAGGAGTGAATCTTTTAAAATTATGTTCACTTGTATTCTGTGGTTTGGTGTCAATGTTCACACCCAAATGCCCCTTCCAGTAATACTTTAAATATGATTCAATTTATCCATGTACAGTTGAAAGTAAGTAATATTAAGGCCAGAACGATAAAATCAGTAGTTTGACTGTGGCTTTGCTCTCTGACCCTGCCCGATATTAACCTTCAGAAGTCTTGACTGAATACATGGCATGAAAGAGAAGGGAATCGAAGCTAACACCAAAGTGTCCATTCCAGTTGATTGGGAGGACGATGACAAATGCATTGATTTTAATTTTTAAATCTTATATTCCTCTTATGTTCATAAAAAGGGTTCATATCGCCTGCCAGATATCTAAAATAATATAAGTAATGTGCATTATAAATCAAAAAGCATAGACAAAATCTGTTAAGCATATACTGGCAGTGTGAGAGGAAAAGCAGATAAAGTGATGGATTTGTAGGAGAAATGAAAGCAGACCTTGTGACCCAACAGTGAGGTAATCTCTCTAATTAGCATAAAGGTGGCTTTCGATTGAAGTGATCATTACCTTAATACAATCCCCAAATACGAACAATATTGTCCAGTTGTACGTAGGTTATGACTCAAGTCTGACCTAACAGAGTTAGACAAGTGTGTTAGATCCTGGCAAAAAACTCATATTGAATATCATATGGTGTAATTTAAGAATTATATTCCTTATTCATTATATCATTGCTCTACTGATCATTTTCAATCCAATATATAGCCAGTATCAATTTTTTGTGTATTCGTGTGTAGTGACAGTGATATAAAAATAATAAGGGAGATACCGATAATTCTTTCCTGAATAAAAATATGTTCATGAGTGAGCAAATGAACATCTGCCATTTATCTCAGAACCTGACGTAGGAAGAGAAGTGAAGCAGAGGAGACAATCTGTGGAAATGACTGTGAAAAGTCACCCCATCTTCAGGCTGGGCTTAAATCAGATCGTCCTGTCAGTTTTGCTTGTTGCCTGAAATAATCTTTCATTCTAGCACACAGTTGACAGGAAGCACAAGAGAACAAATGATATGAGAGTAAAATGATAAACCTCGCCTTCTGGAAATCATATGCGTATCTCATTTAAACTCATTTGAGCCCTGGTAAACTCATTAGACAGAGACCAATAGGTGTGGGATTTACATGACGAAGCTCCAGGTAACTGCTCTGTGATTTCCAGGGGCAATAAAATCAAGAGTGTGCCTTTTTTAGAATCAGGAGATAATGAGTTGTGAAATCATTAAAATAATGTCTTTCTAAGTCAAAGCAGCCAACTTGCTGACATTAAGATTGTGCCATCCATAGTTTAAAATAAGGTGGATGCATTTCCTAAAGCCCACCACTTGGCTATCACATTCATTTCCTTCTTAAAAATGAAGGGTTTATTCCACCTCTTAAAAATAATTACAGGCTGAGAAGTCACCGCTGTGGTCTCCTACCTCCTTTGCCTCTCATACTCTGGCTACCCACCACTTCACTGGCAGTCTTACTCGTGTGGAGAGGGCCAGGGCTTAAAGGATCAAAACCCAGCAGAGGTTATGGTGTTCTGGGGTGAGAGGAGCCCTGAGTGATTCAGCGGTGAAGGTGGTGATTCATTCTCTTGTGGTTACCTTTTGGGCAGATTTTAAGGCTCAATTAATACTCAGTGCTCAAATCATGTGTGATCTTTGGTTTACCAACCCATGACTTTTTTCCTCCTTTCTGTAAAATCTGAGGTTTAGGTATAAACAAAACAAAACAAAAAAACCCAAAACACAAGAAACAAACAAACATAACCACGGAGAGGAAAATGCGAAGGAAGAGCCCAAGTGAAACCTCTTCCATCATTCCCAAACCAACCACAAATACCCAGGTAACATTTAAAAAAAAATCACTGATAACGGATTGGACAAACCCATGCTCTCCCGAGCCAACATATCCCTTAGCTTTCCATGTACCCGTTCACCAACCATGGACTGAGCACCATTCCTCTGATTAGAAATAAAGAAATGACTTCAAAAAATATAGCTCCTGCTTTCAAGGAGTTAGCTGTCTAGTTGCAGAGCAGAGATGGTGTTAAAATAGTAGATATTGTTACAGAATAAAGTGGTGGGGTCAGATCCCAGTGACTACGAAGTGCAAAATCCCAGGAAAGGGCAGAAGAGGTTACTAACTCTTAGAACACTCTGTAAATGAGATTGAATTTCTGCTGGTCCTTGATCAGAAAATATGGTTTCAATAAAAGGAATGGAAAGAGAAGGGGCAGAAAAGTTAGCCCAGGGTGGGGGAGCCTGGTAATATTATGTTACAGATCTTGGAATGAAAGTAACCAGAGCCTGTCACAGGCATGGCTACTGCCTTGTCCCATTAGCCCTTGGTCCACCTGTGAGCTCACCCACAACCTAGGAGCAAAAGTTGCCATCCCTGAGGATGGCGTCCAGCCTCAGCCCTTGTGTCCCTCTGCTTATCTGCCCAAGGGCTTTTTGTTTGTTACAGGAGCTTGCTGAGCCCACGGACAGGACAGTCAGCAAGTGTCTGAAGGTTTCATGCCCCCAGGACAACCCTCAGCCAATCAAGAATGGAAACCAAAGGACCAACACCCCGGCTTTTTCAACCCTCATTCTACACAGCAGATCCTCAGAAAGTCCCCAGAAGGGAAAGGGGTGGCAGAATAGACAGAATAACGGCCCCAAAGATATCCACATCCTAATTCCCAGAATTTGTGAAATGTCACCTTCCATGGCATAAGGGACTTTTCAGATGAGATTAAGCTAAGGATCTCGAGGTGGAAAGGTTATCCTGGATTATCTGGGTGGGCCAATGTGATCAAGAGCCCTAGTAAGGGAGAGAGGGAGGCAGGAAGGTCAGAGACAGAGATTTGAAGTTGTTAAACTGCTGGTTTTGAAGTTGGAGGTTGGAACGTGAGCGAGGTGTACAGGCTGCCTTCAGAAACCGGGAGAGGCAAGGAAACAGATTGTCCTCTAGAGACCCCAGAAAGGAATACAGCCTGGCTGACACCTTGATTTTCCAGGGCCTTGTCACCTTACTCCTGAGTTACTAAAATAACCTAACTGGTGTCCTTGTTCACCATTTATCTCCGTCCCAATCCAGCGTGCACCAAACTAACAGGTTACTCCTGAAACCTGTCACGGAAACCTTGAAAAACTCTTGTGACACTGATGGCCCTTAATGGAGTTGACTTTGCCACACAGACCCTGGAGCCCGGCTATTTACTTACTTACTTACTTTATTTATTTATTATTTATTTATTTATACATTCTGGGGCTCTTAAACTTTCATGTGTAAAAAATTCACTTATGCTCTAGTAAGTATATTAAAAAGTGCATATTTTCAGTCTCTATCTGTTCGGTAGACTATGTTGCCATCCCCGATTAGTGACCTCCCTATATCCAAGCCTTTACACTGTGACTTTGTAACTACTCTTATCAAGAGGTAGAGCCTGCTTTTCACATAGGCAGTAGCTAGTTGTTACAACCTCCGAAGATTCTGATTCTGTAGGTAGATGTAGGGAGAGGCTCTTGACAACTCATTGTGAACAGGTGATTCTGTTTCAAGGCAGACCATAGACCTCACTTGGGCAGCACGATGGGTATTACAGGTCGGTTTGAGAGAAATTAGCCTCAGGGGGAAAGATACAGTCTGTTAAGGTCGCATAGGCCTGACCGTGAGCTTGGAGAACAGTGAGAGCTAAGACTACTAGAATGACCCCTAACTGAGTCGGGCCTCACACTGGAGAATGTTGCAGGTGTCCGCGCCGCACACACCTGGAGGGGCCACTGAACCATTACACCGGCACAATATCTATGAGAAGCTATTCTGTTTTAGGAATATGATTTAATAGATTTATATATATGTACTCATATATCTATTGATTTATAGGCACCGATATCTATATTCTATTATTTTTGACATGATAGCCTGTAAGCAAAAGCTTACTTGGAAGCTCAGCATATGAAGCAGATACATGTGGTAGAAGCAGATTGTTGTGTACGTACCCAAGCACTCTGTCTTCCTTTCCCGACCCTGCCCCGCTCAAGGCTGCTGAGAGAGCTCTGTGGACCAGAGTTAGAAAATCAATGACCTGCAAGATGGAATTAACATGCCTCAAGCTGGTATGCACGGCTTCCACAATTTGGTTTTATTGTTCCCGCTATTCATTGCTGCATAAAAACCACCCCAAACTTATGGCATAAAACAACCACTCCTTCCTTATGCTCGTGGAACCTGTGGGTCAGAAATTAAGATTGCACAACAGGAATGCCGCATGTCTGCCACTTTGGATGTCTGGAGTCTCAGTTGGGAAGACTCAAATATCTGTGGCTGGAATCTTCTCGAGGCTTGCTCACCCACATGTCTGGTACCTGGACTGGGATGAATGGGAGCCCCAGTTCATCTGGGAGTGTTGACTAGAGCATTTCCATGTGGTTTCTCTATTTGGCTTGGGCTCTTTCTCATCAAGGTAGCTGGGTTCCAAGATGGAGTGCTGTAATCGGGATTTTGTAGACAGAGTGTTTCAAGAAATCTGGACAGAAGCTGAATGAACTTTTATGAAGTAGTTTCAGAGGTCTCCTGTACTTTATTGATCATGGCAGTCCCACAAGTCTGCTCAAGTCCCATGGGAAGGGACGCATGCCCCATTATTTGATGGTAGCAGTGTCTATATTACATTGTGGGATGGGGGACATTGACGCTGCCACCTTCAGAAAATAAAATCTACCACAGTCCATCCTTTGGCCACAGCCATCCTTACTCATACAAAATGCACAAACACCCCCAAAGTCTCATCTCATTACAATGTCAACTCAAGGTCCAGGATCTCATTGACTAGATCAGGTCCAGGTGAAGATGAAGCTTGCCACATTGATGTCTTTGAGTGCAGTTCCTCAAGATAAGTTCTGCCCCCATGGTGGGGGCATCATAAGATAGCCACAGTGACATTGCAGAAGAGCACAGGGGATGGAAAATGCTATTGTGCCCATCTCTGGAAAATACCACCTGCTATAGATATCTTTTCAATCTTCTATCTGTTCATTTCTAATGTGAACCTTGCATCTTCTCCTAAAAGTGTCATACTTCCACAGGTTTCTTTGACTTTTTACACAAAGTTTTTCCCTCCTAAAAAATGATCTCCAGCTCTTCCCTGCCAATCAAAATCTATTTCCCTCAAGGTCGCCAAAGTGGAGTGGGGTAAGGGTGGTTAACATGATCAGATTTGCTACCTAAAATATTTTGTTGACTGGGTGGTATGGAGAATAGATCAGGGTGAGACCTGATGTGGGTACCTTTGAGTAGCTTTGATTGGGGTGTTGGTATTTGGAGCATTAATAGTCCTGAACAAATTCAGGTGTCTCAACACGCATTAGACACTTAGGCCAACCCCACCTTATAACATGTCATATTTCTGTAGCTTTGATTCATCATTAAATCCATTGATTTATCTGGTCACACAAGCATGTTTGTTTTTTCACTGAATCCATATGGTAAAACTCTTGAAATTGGAAATTGCATTTGTACAATTTTAAATGACCAATATATTGGACATAGTGGTTACTATTCATTTAGTATTGATGAAAGAAAGAATTAAAGAACATACCATCAGGATGACAGAGATGAGAGGAACCCCAGAATTGCACTATATCCTTTGAGATTTGGGTAGTAAAGCATGAGCCCAAAGGGATGTCCCCTGGGTGGTTATTAGCTGATCACCTTCTGGAAACATCAGAATGCTCAGGGCAGAATCACTGCAGAACATTAGATGACCCCAGTGCACATGTCTTAGATCATAGTCAAGAAATGGGATATTCAGATACAATTCAGTCAGACATGAACCCTTGCCTGCTCAGATAGTACAACGTTGGACTATTTTACATGAGATACAATAGCCCTTCATGCTCACATAGTGAGAGAGGAATTGAACCCTGGAACAGCCAAATCAAGACAAACCGCACCAACTCAGTGCTTGTCCTAAACCAGTGTATGCAAGCCACGAATATACCTATGGCTTCTTCCTTCTCACATCTGTGTCTCAGTGACTCCAGAGTGAGTTGTGGAGCATGGTTTGGACCAACATAGTTGCAGAGAATATTTTTTCTCCACTCTGACTTCCTTAAGCATTTGGGGTATCATGAATGTAACCTGTGCCAAAAATTGGACAGACACCAACCTATCGACATTGCTATCCTTGGCTGGGTGTTGAGTGAACTGTGTGTGAAGGTTTTTCTTTTCTTTCCTTTTCTTTTTCTTTTCTTTTCTTTCTTTTCTTTCCTTTCTTTTCTTTTCTTTTTCTTTTCTTTCTTCTCTTCCCTTCCCTTCCTTTCCCTTTTCTTTCTTTCTTTCTTTCTTTCTTTTTCTTTCTTTCTTTTTTCTTTTTCTTCTTTATTTCTTTTCTTCTTTCTTTCTTTCTTTCTTTCTTTCTTTCTTTCTTTCTTTCTTTC
>NC_058412.1:82319136-82382235 GCF_002201575.2 Neomonachus schauinslandi | reverse complement strand
TTCTTTCTTTCTTTCTTTCTTTCTTTCTTTCTTTCTTTCTTTCTTTCTTTCTTTCCTTTCTTTCTTTCTTTCCTTTCTCTCTTTGGATGACAGAGGTTCCCAAGCCACTGGAAAAGATTTGGAAGTGGTGTTTCCAAAAAGGCCACAGATCTTGGCCTTATGGCATTATCTGGGAAAGTGCATATATCCCAGCTTGTTCTTACAAATGACTATCTCCTGCCTGTGAGGTGAAGCCACCCAGCCATTTCTAACCATGCCTTAGTGTCCTCTGTGACTATGTCAGTACATGGCTTCAGACATCTTAGAGGTTTGAATGGTAAGGGTTGTTGATGGGTTAGGGGATTATGCTTAGGGATATCCTCTGGGTTTGCAGCATAGATGGAGGGGTAAAAGGTATCTTACCTAAGACTAAGCTCAGAAAAGAGTTGGCCTCTTGCACATCTCCATGTAAACTGGTTTAAATCCAGTGTTTCTCATAATCAATCCTGGTCCACAGCAAGGTTGGACCCTAATCTTCCCTTCCCATTCTCAACCTCTGCACTCAGTTCCAGAAAAAGGAGTTAATGCTACTCCTGACCATAGCCATTGAGCTGGTAGTATAGGGTAGGAGACGACACTCTGTCATGTCATATTACTTTTATATCTTTGCTTCTGATCATATCAGGAGAGGAGTTGGCACTTTCCTAACCACACATCATAAAAGGTGCACAGTTCAAGGGTCAGGCTCCTTCCTCAGTGATGACCTCAGTCCTGCTAGATCCCAGGGGCTCTTGAGATTGGGATCCGAATGGGCGATGGGGAAGCCACCTGCTACCAATCATGTTCATGTGAGTTTCCCCCATGTTTGCTGCCCCAGGAGGCTTGGACTGCATGCTGCCGGGCATTATGCAAGACACCAGAGGCTGAAAATGCATTCCCACTGCAGGCAGGTTTACGAAGGCAAACACTTATTAACAGGGAAATCGAGCCCAGGCTCTGAAACCTGGTGGAGCTTCTCATCGCAGGCCATCAGAAGCCAAGTGGTGCCATTGAAACTCTAAGATGCTGTGGAAACCCTGCTGAGGATATCTGGAACCACGGAAAATGTAGCCCCTTTGGTGCAACCTAATGGTTGGCCTGCATCTTTGCTTAATCAATAGAAAGGACTCCTTAAAGGAGCCTGATGGTTCTTTGCGCTGCATTTTTAATGTGTGAGAACCTGCCCGTGAAACAATAAAACTGATTTCAGTATTTTCCTCTTTGGGGACCTGGTCAACAAATACTTACTGGGCATTAAGCAACCAGTATGCCATGTAAGCCAGCTATATATCATCCTGCGTCACAGTCCAATACCTGAACTCGCTACCACCCTAGATGGCTCCACTCTCTGACTTTCCAGAGTGAAGAACATCACGCTCAGTATTAAATACTCATTTCAGCTGTCTTGGCATGTGATAGCACTGAATTCTTCCTGGCTCTGGAAGATATTTTGTGATGTGCATGCTGGAAGGGCAATGACTTATTTTGTAACCCCTGGGGGACTGCACGTTGAAAGACAAGTCCATCCATGGAAACTGTTTTATTTGCAATGATGGAGAGCTGTTCTAGGAACAAAGAGTGAAACCACAAAGCATTAAATTAGTCTTCGGTTTCACGGGGTCTTACAATTTGATTGAAGAGGCCAAACTTGTATGCAAAAGAGAATTAAACAAAGATAGAAATATTTCCAACAATGTTGGATGGAGAACAAGTGAGTCATAGCGATCGGAGATGTTCTGTCTATGTTGAAAAGAAAAAAAAAGAAATGATTCAGTGTCCCTTAGATGTGAAGAGGTGCACCAGCCAACATGACATTGAAGCCTGTAATCAAACTATTACAGATTTCCATGTATACTATTAAACAGATATTGACTTGCATGAGGTTATATCAAGATTTATTGTCCCTGGAGGTAATTATTGACCTCAACATCTTATCAGTCAATATTTACCTCTCAGGCCAATAAATCTTTATATTCACAGACACACAAATTCAATAGTCAGTGTGGTTTGTTAGATTAAACACAAATTCCAAGTCATTAGAAATATCTGGAAATTCCTTTTCATAACCATGAATTCTGACAGTTTATAATTCATTTTAAAACAGCATATTTTAAATCAAATCTGATCTAACTCCAGAAGAGAAAGTTGGTTTTATTTTTAATCATGTCCTCATGGAAAAAAATCACTTTATATATGTCTTCAGGTTGACTAATTCTATTCCAGCAGCTAACCCAGTAAATGCCACATGGTAGGTACTCAATATACATTTAAAAAAATGAAATTAGTCTCATGCAATTTGGCATTTAAATTCTTAATCAACACAGAAGTTGATTAAAAAATATATGTTAGATAACAATCATCAATGTTTTAAATTTATTTACTCTTTCATCATAAAAATACTTATTCAGAACTTATTTTAGGGTAAAGGACATATCAAATAAAAAGATTTATACTGCTGATGAAACTAGAAAAATATGGATTA
The DNA here is from genome assembly GCF_002201575.2 of Neomonachus schauinslandi. NCBI lineage: Eukaryota > Metazoa > Chordata > Mammalia > Carnivora > Phocidae > Neomonachus > Neomonachus schauinslandi. The sequence continues at coordinate 82,379,735 of NC_058412.1, read as the reverse complement.
TTTATGTTAGTTCTTTACCTGAAATTTGTTCCAAATTTTATTTTATTCAGAAATTAAAATTTCAGTCCTTTTAAGCTTGGCATGATTGGGAATTAAATTTATAATGCATGAAAATATACCACATGCCATCATTTCAAAGAGCTAATTTTTATGTAGGTAGTCAATTATTTTGAGAAAATGTTTCTAAACATTGATTACATCCAGGTCATTATAGTATGGCCTTATACCAGAGAGATAGCAGAGGGAATTGGCAGATAGTTTTGGGCTGGTGTCGGGGATTGCAAGCAAACAAAGGGGTAATAACAGAGATGAGTACTTTTGCTTCCTCAGAAAATAGGACGTAGGCACACTTTTTTATATGCGTATGATCTGTCCTTTCCACATACCCTCCAATGTCCATACTGCTGACCACTCCCACTCCAAACACCAACTCCACAGACCCCTGTTGTCAGCTCGCTAACATCCTCTTATAGCAAGAGATGAAATGGCCTTATGCAGCTGTGGTTACGCTGGGCATTGGGCATCACGTGGGAGATTCAAAAGATGTCTCAAAAAAGCACAAAGAATGATCAAAGGATACCCAAATGCCAACCTCCTGGATTAACAACTCTTAATAATGTATCGAGTTTTGCTGTCTTCTTGTAAAGTAATAAGGATTATAGGTAACAATTTAATTTACTTTCATTGTTGTCTCTCCCTTATTAAGAGTAACCACTATCATAAATTTGATGGTGCTCCTTCCAGTATATTTTGTATACTTTAAAGCATACACACCCATACAATATTATTTTACTTGGGTGCCTAAAAATTACTTGCATCTCTCATATATATTATATACATTGTTCTGCATTTCTCTTTTTTCACACATTGGTTTTTCTTTTTTTGATATCTAGTCAAAAAACTTACTAGAATAATTTGTGCATGGGCTGACTCCCTTAAGAGTCGTAGAAACAGATGGGAGAAATAATCCACATTCTACCACTCCCCCTGGTGCAACAAGAATCAGTCCTTAGATCAGAATTTCTTAAACTGACATGCATATGTACTGTGGAAAAAGAGATGGATGGACCTTGGGGAGATATGTCTATGAACTTATTGTGTGTGTGTGTGTGTGTGTGCGCGTATGCATGTGTGTGTGTGCTCATGCGCTTTACAATGTGTATATAGATAGAAGTGTATCATTTCTGGGAAAATGCTTCATATCTCCCATCTGATTCTAAAAGGATTCCGTAAGTTTCACTTTTTTTGGAACCCCTTGTTAGGAGTCCTAATTAATTGCAGTGCCACGACTGAGGTAAAAGACTTTTGGTACTACAATGATGAAAATAAGAGGTGACGTGCCTTATTCCATTCAAGCTGCTTTAACAAAACACCAGAGACTCGGTAGTTGATAAACAACTGACATTTATTTCTCACAGACCTGGAGGCTGCAAAGTCCAAGATCAAGGCGTCAGCATGGTCACTGCCCAGCGAGGGCTCTCTTCCTGGCTCACAACCAATGCCTTCTCACTGAGTCCTCACATGGCAGACGGGGCTAGGGATCTCTCTGGAGCCTCTTTGATAAGGCACTAATCTCACTCACAGGGGCTCCACCCTCAAGACCTCAGCGCTTCCCCAAAACCCAGCTCCTCATACTATCATTTTGGGGGTTAGGACTTCAACAAATGAATATTTGGGGGACATGAGCATTCAGACCATAGCACTATGCTAATATCCCCCATGCTGGAAAAGATAGAGGTGTGTTTTTGATATCATGAATACAGCTTCATTTTTATGTAACTAGACATTTTATAAGCTACATGTAAACATTTAACTGACAAAATGGAATAATTAAATCAATGGTTACATCTTTGAATTTTAGAATTAAGAAGCGTCCATTACTAGAGGCCTTATACAAGGGATTCAGTGCTTACAGAGGTGGTTGGTTGAGCGGCCTTTTAATTATTCCTATAAACTATCTAATCCAACCTCTTTATTTTACAGGAATGGGAAGCTGAGGCCTAGAGAACTGAAGGCATTTATGTATTATCACCTTTTTTAGATTCAAGATCATTAAAGTGTCATGAAGAATTTCAAAGCCAGTTTGGTGGAGGGAGTGAAAGAGATATGGTCTTTCTATTGAAATTACCTTTGGAAAATTAACTTTCTTGTCATTCTCTAGACCACTTGGCTTGGGAAAACCTGAAGCTGTGGATCTGGAAGCATGATGCAAAAGTAATTTGTACACACGATAAGCACTTCATTTGTTCAGTTTTCTGGCCATAGATACAAATGCAATCATCTAATAAGTGTGTTTTCAGGATGCGTCTGCTGGGAATCTCGGAGGAGACCACAGGTGGAGACGTCCTCATCGGGCCATTATATGCTTTTAGTCCTGGAGCAATGGGGTGTAAGTAAGATACTGACTTTGTATTTTTGTTTTTTAATTGCTGAGAAGGAGCTTTGAGAGAGAGCGTCTTCCCTCACTCAAATCAATTACCCAGCTACTTTTGGAAAAAGAATTTTAGAGATAGGAAGAGTAGGAGAAATTCACCTGGTCTTATAATTTTAGGTTAAAAAGGAGATAAAAAGTAGTTGAAAGATAAAAAATAAAAAGAAGTTGAAAACTTTAGCGAGAATCATGGGGTTGATGGTGGTAGGCCTATGGTCTTTGCTTCTCTGTACTGCAGAGTTTGGTAGAGCTCCGTGTGACTGTTCAGAATTCACATGTATGTCAGTGTTAATTTGTGTGGGTGGAGAAGGAGCTGTATGCACAGTTAACATGAGATTGTGAGGGTAGAATTCTCAGCTAATGCTTCCAAATTCCCACTTGTAGGAATCCAGCATCTCAAAGTCTTGATTACTGTGATTAGTAATGGAAGGCCTCCAGTTTCCACAACAGAATGACCAGAACTAACAGCAAAGATCGCCAACTTTATTATGGCACTTACTATAGGCATGAGCCTCACTCGTGGATTTTTCTGCCTTACTTTCCTATTTATATTTGCACAGACTCCCTTTTTTAAACTTTATTTTTTAGGGCAGTTTTAAATGTACAGAAAAATTACAAGGTTAGTACAGACAGTTGCCATGTCTTCCACATCCAGTTCCTCTGTTATTAAAGTCCTGGCATGTGTGTTATATGTATGGTACGTTTGTTATATTTAATGAGCCTGGATTCATGCATTACTATTAAGATCAGTTGATACTTTATTTCCATTTCATTAGTTTTTCCTTTATGTTCTTTTCTGTCCCAGGATCCTATACAGTATACCACATTTCACTTTGTTGTAATGTCTCCTTAGCTCTGCTTGGCTGTGATGTGTTCTCACTTCCCTTGTTATTTTACACCCTTAACAGTTTTGATGGATCCTGGTCAGTTACTTGGTAGACTGTTCTTCAACTGGGATTTGTCTGATGTTTTCCTCATGATTAGACTGAAGGTATGGGTTTGGGGGAGGAAGACCAGAGAGGTAAAGTGTCGTTTTCACCACATTAAGGGTATATGCTATCCATATACTTACCGCCATCGATGTTGACTTGAGCACCTGGCTGGGGGTTCAGCTTTCTCCACTCTAAAGTTACTCTCCTCCCTCCCCTCCCTTTGCATACTGTCCTCTTTGGAAGAAAGTCACCATGTGCAGTCCTCACTTAAGGAGTAGGGAGTTAAGCTCCACCTTTCTGAGGGTGGAGAGTCTACTAAATTACATGGAATTCTTCTACAGAGGAAATTTGTCTCTCCTTTATTATTTGTTTATTATTCATGCAAACATTGTTTTTGAGTATCAGTAGGGACTCAATATTTATTTTGTACTTGGGATTATAATCCAGTCATACTTTATTCTGTGGCCAGATTGTTCCAGTGTTTGTCATTGGCGGGGGGGGGTGGTGGTTTCGATTGGCTCCTGTGTTTTGTAGGCATACCTTCACCATTGTGGGTTGTTGTTATTGTGCTTCTGAGCATTGTCTTGCTTTCTGGAACTCTAAGTTGCTCCAGGCTCATCTTATATATTTCTTGCCCCAGGTCAGTTACTTGGTAGACTCACTTGGTAGACTCACTCCCCTTTCATAATTATTTAAAATTTATTATATAGTGTAATTGTGTGTGTGTGTGTGTGTGTGTGTGATTAAAGCCACTGGCTGGATGACTTCCACTTACCTCTTTAAGTTCACTTTCCACCCTTTTTCACCTGCTTTGTGTCCAGACAGGCTGGCCTGTATGGACTGATAAAGATGCCCTTGCATCTGGCTTACAGCTAGGCCCTGACAATGGGTGGGGGGAGAACAGAGAACACAGACAGTGAGTCTGGCTATTTATTCCTTCCTTTTTTCTCAGCATTGGGGGCCTCCTGGTGCATGCTTGCTGATGATCTCAGCTCACAGCAGGCAGTCCTCTCTACATGGGCTTCTCTGTCTCCAGAATCCCCAGCCTCCCCATTACCCTCCTTTCCAGATTTAGGGGTAAGAAGCCCTGCTGCTAGTCCAGGGCACTGCCCTAAATCTTGCTTTTGTACACAGTCTCTTTATTAAACTTCCTGAACATCCTAATTTCATTGTATCATCTCTTTCCTGCTGGCACATTTCCCAATATCTTTTTGGAATAAGGTAAGAATATGTTGGAGGAGAATAGGAAGAAATGAAGGAAGAAAATAGTGAGGGAGAGAGGATTGGAGTCAAAACAAGGGTGCCTGGGAGAGAAGGGAAAAAAAAAAGTGATCAGCTCATGCTAACTTGAAGGAAGACACTTGGGTCAATGGCAGAGGATAGGTTTCTAACTTAGAGTCAATTTATACACTCTTATTCTTCTCACACTAAAGACTCATTTTAGGTTCATGTGGGGCTAGGCAATTTTGTTTTAGAATTTGACTTTAAAGCTAATAATTTTAATATGTGGAGTTATTATTAATAACTGGTATCCTGACAATGTGTTAGACACCGAATTCTCAAGTAGATTAAGAGCAAACATTTCTTATTAGTACAAAACAACTGTGCAAGTTCCATATTTATTCATTTATGAGGTTTCATATTTTCATTTGCATTGCTTTGGATATCTTCTTAATGAAGAAAGAAACCTCATCATAGACAGTTTTTTAGATTTTGCAATAAATATGGTGAAAGTGTGTTCTCAGGTAAAAAAAAAAAAATTGAATCTGATGTTTAGCATGCTTGCATGGCATTATAAAATTTCTGATAAATACTGAAATACACACACAGTTAATTACTTATAACAGTCTATCTATATATCTTTATTGCATTCTAATGGTGTAGGTAGGCAGATATGTATTACCTAATTCAATTCTCAAAACAATCCATCTTGTTAGAATGTGAGCTTTATAATGAGTAAATTAGCTGGAGAGACTAAGATACTTGCCAGAAAACACACAAAGACAGAAAATCACACCACTGGGAGTGGAACATGAGTCTTCTTAACTATAAACCCGGTGCTCTTAAAATCACACTATTAATTAATATTAGCATTTACTCTTTTGGGGTAATTAATTTATAAGTATGCGGTACACTAAAATACGAAGTTCATTTCTGTGAAGGTTTCAATTTACACGCACTAAATTTTTAGTTTTGAAACAACTTTCACTCTCTGCACTGTGTTTCAAATAAACGAAAACTTTTTTTTCCTTGAAAACATCTAAAATAAAATAGTCTATTACTGATGTTCACATTTCACTGAATGAGACAGAACAACTTGCTCGAACGTCCTTTCATGGTTTTGATTACCATTTGGTGGCAATTAAATTTGTTAATTTTGGTTTTATTTCAGTGAAACAAATAGCCAAAATTATATTTGTGGGAACAAGAAGTAAAAGCAACATAGTTTTCTCCTTCCAAAGTTTGAACTGTGGTCGTTTATTTAACCTGATCAAAACTTTTGCCTAGTGAAAGAGAAGGGAGACACATTGTTTTAACCTGAGGGAAGCAACTAATTTGCATATATTTGCTACGAGAGTTCACACAGAGCTATTAAAATCAGTGTTAAGAGAGACTCTGTCTTGGACAACTCCTTCACTCTAATTTAAGTAATGATATACTCACAGAGCTGTAACGCAGTTCTTTCTTTCATTCATTCCACAGATGATTTTTGAATCATATAATCCAGCAGAGACTTTCATGTGTCACGTGTTCCACCAGGCTCTGCCATCTTGTACGTAAATGCCATCTTCACGTAGTCAGTACTGGTAATTATTGCGTCTGAACACACTTTTCAATCATGTTAAACATTTAAACTGTTCAGGACAGGAAGTTGTGAATGGCTTCCAGGGTCCAAGAGAAATTAAGCTGAGAGGGCCCTTTGAGAGGAGAGGTCTTCCCCTGGGACACCATCTTTGTGTATTCTAGGAGCCCAGAAGTAGGGGGGATGTCTCAAAGTCACAGAGCCAAAGCAAGGACCCTTGTCCCTTGACTCCCAGGTCTGTTCTCCAAAGGATTCTGGTTTGCATGGGATACTGAGGGAGTCATTCATTCATTCATTCATCTGTTGTTTCTCTGGATGAACAAATATTATTTAAGCATCTTCTCCAGATGGGCCACTGGGTTAGGGGTTGGGTGTTCACTGCCAACAGAACAGAGTAGACATGCCCCTCACATGGTGGCACTTCTGTCCAGTTACTCACCAGATCTATGGTAAGATACTCACTACTAAGAGAATATTAAGTTGCTCAAATATAATTCATTAAATTAGTAGATTCATCTGTGATTATGGGAGAAACTGTAGTAAAATGATCCCTAGAGAACTGAATAGGGAGACATGAGAGAGAATAACAGTGTCCAATACTGAGTGAGGAAGGTGCGGAAAGGGCAGGCTGGGTTAGTCTTCTCTGTGGATATAATGCTGAGGTGGACGAGTCAAGCGGACAATAGGTGAGGGTGGGTGAGTGTGTTACACATTGTTTTGTTTTTATTTTTTTAAAGATTTATTTATTTATTTGAGAGAGAGAGAGAGAGAACATGAGTTGGGGGTAGGGGCATAGGGTGAGGAAGAGAGAATCCCCCGCAGACTCTACACTGAGCGCTGTCTGACTCAGGGCTCAATCCTACAGCCCTGAGATTATGACCTGAGCAGAAATCAAGAGTCAGATGCCCAACTGACTGAGCCACCCAGGCGCCCCGGAACAGAGTATGATAAGGCCTAGAGTTTGATGTTGTGAAGGAATGGAGAGAAGGGATTTTTCTAACGGAAATCCATAAATTTATGAAGAAACAAATAATGATAGTAGTGATAAGGATACTATTTATTTCATGCTTACTTTGTGCCACCATGTTCCACATTTGTGCAGACACTAATTTATTTAATCCTCACACAAATACTATGGGATGATCCCATATTAGGCAAGTGGACCCTGAGGATCACAAAAGTTAAAAATCTCACGTCAAATTCTGCATGAAGAGCTGAAGAGATAAATTCCAGCTAGGGCGTATGGGTCCGCGTGCCTGCCCTCAGCCACAATCCCGCATTCTTCTGGAAAGCAAAGCAAGTCGTTGGTATTTTATGCTCTTTCAGTCCTTCTCCATCCTTGGAGTTCAGTTTGTACAGTTGGGAAAAATTCCTCAAACCCCCAAACAATTTGAATTTATGCCTTGTCATACTGCATTTGCTTAATGAATGCAAGCCTCTATATTTCCTTTCATTTGTGGGTTTATGAACGTCAGCATCATACTTTATATGTGGTTGGATTTTTTTTTTTTTAAGTGCCTAACCTGCCATAATTAAAGATACCTACTTTGGACAAAAACACTTCTCTCTTACTTACAACAATCCAGCACTAAACATCCCAAAATAAAAAAAAGTGCGTAACCCATGTGCTTAGACAAGCAGCCGCTGTCTATGTTTATGGTTCCTGCTACTTAGTAGTGGACCTTGCCGGGTTTCTGGGCCGATGCTCTTCCCCTAGGTTTTCCTCTGTATCATTTTTGTGGCTGCTTCATTTCTGTTTAATATTTGCTTATTTTTTGTTGAAATCCCCAGTGTAGAAACCCACAAACCAAACAAATACTAATGGAAAACCGGGAGCAGCTCAAATGTCCTTGGAGACAGTCAATTTTTTTTTGTTGTTGTTTGTTTGTTTGCCACCATTTGTCATCCTCTGCTCAGAGATCAACAGTTTTTAGCATACAGATCAATATTCTCTTAACCCAGACCTAATCTGAGGAGAGTCTCCCTGCCTTCACCTTGGCCTACTCCTCTGTACTGGAGTTGCCTTTTTTTTTTTTTATCCCCAGCAATAATTTTGTCTGAGTAAGACAGCAATTTTTCATCCTTTGGTCAAAACTAGTGACAAAAGAGGGAATAATGGTTGCTGACATACGAAATGATAGATATGACACATGGCGTGCTGAGCTGGGAGCTTTCACGTGCCAAAGTAGAAAGACAGATAAGCAGGCTGATGGCTTTCCCGACACTGCCCGCGCTCCCCACCTCCACCCCACCCCCACCCCCACAACCACCTCTCTCTCTCTTTTTTAAGAAGTTTTGTCTCTGACTCCGGACAGGAAGCAAGTAAATGCACTGTTCTCCCGCCCAAAATAAACATTTTCCCCGTCCCGCAAAAATGATCAATCTACGCCCTTTTCTCTAGCACAGTGAGGGCAATACAGCATGCTGCTTGAGGAAATATTAACAAATATAGCCAGTGAGAGAGAAACAGATGGGACGAAGAAATTGAACCAGCAGATTTCTGGACCGTATTCAATGAGCGGAGTTTTATAATACTGAAACAGAACTGCTCTTTAATTTTTGTGAGCATCCGTCGTCAAAAAACACCTCTCTGCAGCCTCCTGGCCCCCCCGCATTAAAGACCTCCACCGAGGGGCACAAAAGGGTCCCTTTCTTAATCATTCTGGCAAAAGCAAATGAAGGCTTACAAAAGCGAGTGCCAGGAGGGAGGGCACAGGCGTGCTCGCAGCTCCAGAGCTGGTTCGCTGGGACAGACGCGTTGACCTATATGCCACAGGGCAGGGCTCCAGCCCTGGGATCCCGTTACATCTTTACACACAAAAGCTTCTTTCAGAATCTAAACTAACCAAACAGGAACATTTTTTTATTCGTGCATGGGCTCCTCCGGAGCATGTGTTCACATTTAAAACCTTGCCCCATGTGTCGTTTGCCCGCATTCAGAGTTATTTGTATTCTTCGATTTGCAAAGCGACGAGCCACCATGGCTGCCCTTGGTCACCAGTAGCCTGTAAACAAGAGCACGTACCATTTACCTTCGAAAATAAACTCAGCTCCCAATTCCACGTCTTCTTTCCCTGACCCACTAGAGTATTTGCTTCGGACGCTCTGGCTTTTTCACCCTTGCAAATTTGCCATGGCCGTGTACATTTCACCCCTCCGCCCTAAAGCCTAAAATGGAGAAATATTCTAAGGGATGCTATTTACAAAGGCACAACATAGTTACTTTTTACTTTCTTTAAAACACAGTTTTAGAAAGAATATTTTAACCTACCTCAAAAAAAGTGATCTTGTTCTTTAAAACTGCCAAGCTTCCCAACTACATACATGCTAAATACATAAGGAAAAGATTATGGATACATGATCAAATGCATGTTTCAATCCCCTGCGCCAGTTTTCTTTCTTTCTTTCTTTCTTTTTCCTTTTCTTTCTTTCATGTGAGCGCATGCGTGTGTGTTGATGAAAAACATTTTTCTTGTGATATATTATTCGGCACATTCTATGGTATTTTTCACAGTTTCTACATGTTTGACATTTTAGCCAAACCTGTTAGGAGGGGAAATCAAATTGAAGAACTACAATATTTAGCTTTCAATAACCACTGCCAATATAATAGTTGAGGGAAAGCAAAGTTTGGGGGGCATGATATTTTAGAATACATTTTAAGAACTCAAAGATTTACTACCAACAGTTCAGGAGAGATAATAAAGTGATTTTTTAAAGATGTATAAATATTTTGAGATGTGTGTTCTGTAAGGAGAGAAGGAGGAGGGGAAGTGAAAGGAGAGAATGGGGGGAAACGCCTGGCAGAAATCAAAGTTTTCTATAATGAGAAATATTCTGTAGAATACAGGTCAGGAATAAGTTTTTGTTATGAACTAGATGTCCCACAAAATTGTGAATTACCTGAAATTTGTGTGTATGTGTGTTTGAAATTAATCTTAAGGTCATGAGTAAGGGTGTACTTCTTCAGTCTAGCGGCCCCTAAGTGAAAAGAGCGTGTAGTCTTCTGTCATTTTCTTTTTAATAGCAATTCCAAGTACAGGGTTGCTGAAATGTAGAATCCTTTTTTAACACGCACCCTAAGGCCACAGGACAATGAAGAACATTTCAAAGGAGTCAATAAAATAAAAAAAAAACAGCCACAGCATTCTTTGGAAAGTGGTACCACTGCTTCTGGTGGCCTGGTCACTCAGCTTGGCCTCTTTTCCCCTCAATGAGCAAACTCCTCTGCAAGCTGGAGGGAGTCCCAACTGAGCACTGAGCAGAGAGTTGCCTCTGCCTTGCTTGGAGTTGTTTTTTTGTTTTGTTTTGTTGTTGTTGTTTTTTTTTTCTATAGGAAAACTTTTCTTCTGTATCAGAGAATTTGCAGATGTTTCTTGCCAAGGTATGTTTACATTATCATTCCGTCCCCAAAGAATCCCGTGATGTGTTTGCTTTGGGAAAAGTACTCCGCTTGCTTCCAACAGTCTCGCTCGTTGTAAGACTACAAAGAGTTAAATGATGTTTCTTGTTGTAGAATTAATCAGATTCATATTAGCAGGAGTAAATGTCATGTTGGCACCTTTTCCTTCTCACACATTACAGTTTCAAGTCTTTGCTATGAGGAAATAATGAAGTCAAGATATGCAGTGCCATATACCGGGCATCTTTTTTGTCAGTCTGCATAAGAAATGAATTGTATCTGCTACTAAGGGGTCAGAAGAGCAGCGAGTTAAGAAGACTGCTTAGAGAAATGACATGTCAAAGGAAACAAAAACTAATTTTTTAGTACTTTTCAGGTGGATTGCCATTTTGGAAATAAAATGTTCACAAATACTACCCGCCCCCCACCCCCCCCCCCCTTGCAGTAAGGCTTGGTTCATTTCACCGCTACCGACCAAGCAGTTTTGAAGTTCTCACAGCTTACTTAGGAAGATCAATAAAGCACAGATGATCTCCTCCAAGGCAAACTTGAGTGCCACCAGGAGAGGGAGAGCCTGCCCACTGTCCTGCACCGGGAACAATATGGTAGGGCGCTCACAAGTTTAGATCCGGTGTTACTTGGCGTGATGGCACATCTCAGTCCTGCCTGAGAGCAAGATTCACCTGGAGCAAGCTATTCAGTGTTTTCCAATGCCCTTTTTTTTTTTTTTTTTACCATAAAATGAGGGTGATAACAGTACTTATCTCAGGATTCTTGCTAAGTTTAAGGTAGTCAAATCACACAAAATGCTTGAAGTATGCTCCCGGTAGACTGAACATAGAGTGGATGCCTCAATAAATGTTAGCTGTACAATAGATTTGTGAAATCCTTAGTTTGCTCAATGAATGTTTATTCAGCACTTGCTAGGTTGAATATTTGAGAGATTCCAGAAAAGAATTGACTTGGGCCAGATGGATTGAGGCGGGTAATATTCTAAAAGGTGGTATTACATAAAATCATAAAGTCATAGCTCATAACTTGGTAAAAGAGACAGAATAATCCTCACTTATAAGCTCCTGCAGGGGTGAGGGGTAGCATCAGAAGTGACTCATGAGAGAAATGAATGGACGCATGCTGTAGAATGCAGTAGGATCCCTATCTTATACCATTCACCAAAATTAAGTCAAAGTGGATTAAAGACTTAACTGTAAAGCCTGAAACTGAAAAACTACTAGAAGAAAACAGGGAAAATGTTTCTTGACGTGAGCCTTGGCAAAGACTTTTTGGTGAGATGCCAAAAACACAAGTAATAAAAAAAAATTAAATAATTGTGACTACATCAAACTAAGTATTTTTTGCACGGTAAAAGGAACAATTAACAACAAAAGAAGACAATCTACAGAATGGGAAAAAAATATTTGCAAGACTTAAATCTTATAAGAGGTTAATGTCCAAAATATATAAAGTACTTATACAGCCAAATAGTAGTAATAATGATAACAACAATCTGATTAAAAGATAGAAAAGTCTGGAATAGACATTTTTCCATTAAAGACATACAAATGGCCAACAGATACATGAAAAGCTGCTCAGCATCGCTAATCATCAAATGTAAATCAAAGCTACAAGGAGATATCACAGGATGCTGTTAGAATGGCTAGTGTCCAAAGGCAAGAGAAATGGAAATGTGTGCACTGTTGGTGGTAATGGAAATTGGTGCAGTGACTATAGAAAACAATATGGAATTTCACCAAAAAATTAAAAATAGAACTACCAGATGACCTAGTAATCTTATTTCTGGGTATATATCCAAAGAAAATAAAAACACTATCTGGAAAGGATATCTGTGGCCCCATATTCATTTCAGCATTATTCACAATAGCCAAGATATGGACAAAACCTGTGTCCATTGACGGATAAATGGATAAAGCAAATGTGAAATGGGACACTATTTAGCCTAAAAGAAGAAGAAAAATCTGCTTTTTGCAAATCTGCCTCTTGCGACAACATGGGTGGATCTCAAGGGTATCATGCTAAGTGAAATAAGTCAGAGAAAGACAAATACTGCATGTTCTCACTTCCATGTGAAATTTTAAAAGGCCAAACTCATAAAAGTATAGAATAGAATGGTGGTTCCAGGGGCTGGAGGTGGGGTGGGGGAAATGGAGAGATGTTGGTGAAAGGCTACAGACTCCCAGCTATAGGATGGATAAATTCTGGGATGTAATATGCAGTATGGCGATTATAATTATCAATACTGTATTCCAATACTTGAAAGTTGCTAAGAGAGTAGATCTTAAATGTTCTCACCACACACAGAAAGCAGTGATTCTGTGAGGGGTTGGGGGTGCTAGTCAGCCTTATTGTGGTAATCATTTTGCAATGTATGTGTGTATCAAATCATCACATTGTACATTTTAAATTTACATGTGTTCTATGTCAATAATACCTCAATAAACCTAGGGGAAAAAAGGAAGTGACTCAAGGAGACTTTTTCAGTATTTCTTAAACACTCTTCACTTTATGTAAGGGATTTCTTTCCTCTTTTTCTCTCTGGTCCTCCAGTGCTTTTTATAAGATATTACTTAGTTTTATATTTCTCTCTCTCTGTCTCTCATTTCTTTCTTTTCCTCACTGTCATAAACACCCAAAGGCTTTGTTTAAATCCCATTGGTAATCGTTAGGCAAAAGCAGTTGTTCCTTTTCAGATGAAAATATCATTTTGTGACATTTTTAATTTTTTTAAGTGAGCTCTGCCCCCTGATGTGGGGCTGGAACTCATGACCTTGAGGTCAAGGGTTGTTTGCTCCCCCGACTGAGTCAGCCAGGTGCCCCCATTTTGTAACTTTTTCTGACATCACATCCTTTGCAAGAGGAGAAGCAAGTGAAACTTGGGATAATAAATGTTTTTGTCAAAAACATATAAAACTATGTGAAAACATACTATTTGATATCTCCTAACCACACATTTTCTAACTGTAATTTTGGAATCAGCTTTATTGATTTATAATTTATATATAATAAAATTTACCCATTTTAAGTGTCTGATTTTGTGAGTTTTGACAACTATATATAGTTGTGAAATCTTCACCACAATCAAGGTACAAAACATTCTCATCACCCCAAAAAGTCCCTTTGTTCCCTTTGTGTCCCCTTAGTTTTCTTCTGTACTTCCAGTCCTTCAACTGCTGATCTGCTTTCTGCTACTCCAATTTGGCATTTTTTTAAAGAATTTCACACAAATGGGAACCATACACTATGTGGTCTTTTGTACATGGCTGTCTGATATAGCTTAATGCTTTGGAAGTTCATGTGTGCTGTTGCATTTTCAGTACCTCTTTCCTTTTAATGGCTGCATAGTATTTCATTGTAAGAAAATATCACAATTTGTTTATCTATTCATTAGTAGGTGGAAATTTGTTTGTTTGTTTTTTTTTTTTTCAGAGCTTGGTGATTATGAAGAAAACTGTTAGGGACTTTTAAAAAAAATATTTATTTATTTGAGTGAGAGAGAGCACGCATGCGTGGGGTGGGGGTGGGGCTCGGGCCAAGGGAGAGAGAGAGAAGCAGACTCCCCACTGAGCAGGGAGCCAGACACAGGGCTCAATTTCAGGACCCTGGGATCATGACCTGAGCTGAAAGCAGATGCTTAATCGACTGAGCTACCCAGGCAGCCCTGTTATGGACTTTTCATATGACTCTTAATGAGGATATACGTTTTAATTTTTCCTGGGTAAATACCTAGGAGTGGCGTTGCTCAGTCAAATGGTGTCTGCGTAACTTTTTAAGGAATTGTCAGATTGTTTTCCCAAGTGGTGAACTGTTTTACATTCCCATCAGCAATATATGAGTAAATAATTTTAATTTTTCTTTAAGTAATCTCTACCCGCAATGTGCGGCTTGAATTCACAACCTGGAGATCAAGAACCTCATGCTCTACCAGCTGAGCCAACCAGGCATTCCTATGAGTAAATAATTTTAAAACTGCAAAAAAAAAATAATTTTTGAACTTTATAGAAGATTCAATTCAATTCCAAGTTTTGAGATCACCTACTATGCCCGAGTAATGTATCTGGTACTGTGGGAGAATACCAGACCTCCATGAGGTCATAATCAACATTCATAAATGACAGTAATATAAGGCAGGTTGTGGCAATTGCTTTAATACAGATATAAGCAAATTCCTATGGGATTTTACGAGAAGGAAGGAAGGATTATCTTCAAAAAACTATTACTTGAAAAGAAATAAGGCAATCATCTCTACAGGCAGTTCTGTTCAATTCACTTAACTTCAGCCTGGCAATTAAACCCTTTAGTGCTGTTTTTTCATGGGTAGCTGTAAGGATCAAGTGAGCAAATATTTGTGAGAGTTCTGTGAAAAACATCAGGTGCTATCAAAACATAGAGTTATATGTGTGCTTTTCAGCATCCTGTAATCACCACCTTAAATATCAGGTGTAGAAGACCTAAAGTGATCCTTATAGACCAGAATGCCTCACATTTAATGTGTACAAATCACATGGGGACCCTGTTAAAATCAGACTCTGAGTCAGGAGATCTGGAATGTAGCCTGAGGTTCTGCCTTTCTCACAAACTTCCAGGTGAAGATGCTGCTGCTGGTCTAGAGATCCAACCTTCTAGAGCAAGGCTAGAGGCTGTCCTTTGGGTAAGGCCCACGTTTCAATGAAGTTTTGCCAGCAGCCTTGGCCATCTTCATCAGTTCTGTCCACCAAGACTATGGGTTCTTTCCAGCACACCACTGCATCCCCCGAGGAACCTAGTCTCCTGTGTTGTTTGCTCCAGCAACCAAATACCCTGGCTCACTGATTCTTGGAATGGAATTAGTTTTTGAAATTCTCCTCAACCTTAGCCCCAGAATTCGATTCTTATTGGATTCTCTGACACCAGGTATGGTCTCACACAACAGTCTCCTTTTGATTGGGTCTTATCTACAACACTGCATCCTTTCTTCATTTACTGGGTCTGACTTGTAATTGTACTAACAATGCTCAGTATGTCTCAGGGCCACTGATACACTTTGTATTTTACATGAATTCTATGTGAGTTTTGCTCGGAGGGCACCATTTTTAATGTAACTGGGGGTCTTTTGAGTTGTGCAAGGTTTCAGCCCTGACACAGGATTTACAATTTACGGAGAACTTCCACAGAGAATAACTTATCTGGACCCTCAAACAACCTTCTGAGGCAGGAAATTCAGCAATTAAGCCCATTTCTCAGCTGAAAAACCTGAGTTTAAATGAACTTTGGGGAGTTACCGCCATATGGATAGGAATAACGGAATTAAAAAAAAATACTCTTTCTCTCCCTCCATTTTCCATCTTTTTTATGTCTATACTTTCCACCTTCCCCACCTAAAGGAAAAAATGGATTCCAGCAAAAACCACAACATATTTAAATTAAAAACACTTGCTTTGTCTCCACCTGGTTTTATCCCACCAGAGTTAGCCACCTGACGTTTCATGTTTCCATTGAAAGGTGATTTTTCAGTTTGACGTGACAATTTGACCTCATACCTTTGTCTCCCTACTGTTGTAAGATAACACCAGACTGGGCAAAGGAGATTAGCACGTGGAGTGGCATCTGGAGGATAGTTTCATCCACATTTCCCTAAGATTCAGCACAGGTGAGGGCAGACCAAAGATAAAACTGACCGATTTGAATTTTACATTCAGGTGAAGTTAACGTTGGCCAGGGGAGTGAGTGGAAGAGATCTCTAGGGAAGTGAGAGCAGACCCTGGGCAGCAGGGTGGGTGGCGAGGGCATACTCGAATCCCCTAAATTCTTAGGAAATCCTGCAGGCACGACCATGAGCAGCATATGGTGGAACACGGGGCTCATGCACTGATGTAAGGGCAGGACTGGAGGCCAGAGAGAAAGCCAATGATATTAGGCTGCCAACTCAAACTGAACCAAGAAATAATTTGGCCCAGAAGTTCTTACCTATAGCCACCCCCTTCCTGTCTGGTGATAGGTGACTTGTCCTTTAGAACAGTCAATATAAATTTTCTTTTGTCTTTGAACCTCTGTCTGAGAGATTTGAGCAGGCATCCACTCTATATGAGATAGGACCATTTCAGATGGCTCAAGAGACAACACTTGGGGCGTCTGGGTGGCTCAGTCAGTTAAGCGGCTGCCTTCGGCTCAGGTCATGATCCCAGGGTCCTGGGATCGAGCCCCACATCAGGCTCCCTGCTCTGCGGGAAGCCTGCTTCTCCCTCTGCCACTCCCCCTGCTTGTGTTCCCTCTCTTGCTGTGTCTCTCTCTGTCAAATAAATAAAATCTTTAAAAAAAAAAAAGAGACAACACTTGTTAAATCTACTTCTTTTCCCAAGAGCCATGGAATTGAAAAAATAGTTCTCACTGGGTGTGACATGTATTCACACTGTTCAAATAAAAACACAAAAGGTACATTAAGAAAATATGCTTTCAACATACATGAGAGACAAAAGACAAAATTCTCAAATATACAAATAATTATAAATGTTTATTAAAAGATTAAACCTTTAATAGGAAGGAATTAAAAGGGAGAAATTATATACTAGCAGATTGCAAATAAAGAGGAAGAAGCCAGGGGCCCCCCGGGTGGCTCAGTTGGGTAAGCGTCCCACTCTTGATTTTGGCCTCCATGTTGGTGTGAAGCCTGCTGGAGATTCTCTCCCTCCCTCTCCCTCTGCCCCTCCACCCCCTCATGCTCCCCCCCCCCTCTCTCTCTCTTAAAAAAAAAAAAAAAAAGAGGAGACAGCCATAACATTACTGATTACCAGATAAAGAAGTATACAAAGAAATGGGTGTCATACACTCAAGATTAGAACAGCCATAAATATTGATCCACCAAATAACACAACAAAGGTCTATTTCAATCTTTTGAAAACTGAAGGGGCTCCTGTGTGGCTCAGTCAGCTAAGCGTCTGCCTTTGGCTCAGGTCATGATACCGGATTCCCAAGATTGAGCCCTATGTCCAGCTCCCCGCCCAGTGGGGAGTCTGCTTCTCCCTCTGCCCCTTCCCCCACTCATGCTCTCTCTCTCTCAAATAAATAAATAAAATCTTAAATTTTTTTTTTAAAATTTGAAATGAAAGGAAGATTTTGAGACCCGTTTTTCTGTCTTAAGCAAAGTAGATTAAAAAATAAATATGGATTTAATAGACTTGCATCAAATTTGCACCCTACAAATAAAGAATATACATTGCCTTCAGAAGTACTTGAGACAGTCACTTTTAGACTCATTAAACATTTGCCAAGCCTGTACTATGAGCTAAGAGAGTTTACGTATTTATTTCTCAGAATAATCCTGTGACATAGCTGTTCCAGATTTCCTGATAAAGACACTGAAACTCACAGAATTCAAGATTACCAGTTTACATAGTTTGAAAGTGATAGATTACAGTTTAAAAAAAAATTGGGAACCAACTGTAGATTTACAAAAAAAGAAAAATAGTACAGACAGTTCTCTAAACACTTCACCAAGCTTCTCTTAAAGTTCACACCTTACCTACAATCAACATTGGTGTAATGCCACTAACCAAAGTCCTTATGCAAATTTCAGTCACTTTTCCACTAATGTCCTTCTTCTATTCCAGGATTCTAAACTGGATCTCTCAGTTGAATTCTTCCTTGGTCTTCTTCATTTTGCAATAATTCCTTGTCTGTACCTTGTCTTTCATGACCTTAACACTTTGGAGACTACTTGGTCAGTTGTTTTATAGAATGTCCCCCAATTTGAGCTTATCTGATGTTTCCTCAGATTGGACTAAAGTTACATGGTTTTGGCAGAAATATCACAAAATGGTGTCATTTCCTTCTCAGTGCATCATACGGGATTCACTGGATTGATATGTCTAATTATTTGTGATACTGACTTTAATTTGTTGGTTATGATGATGTCTGCTGAGTTTCTCCAACTGTGAAGGTCCTGTTTTTCTCTCTGTTGCTAATGAATATTTTGGGAGAGATGCAAAAACTATGCAAATTCTGGGTCTCCTTAACTTTGGGACAATTTTAAAAAAATTATCATTTTCTAGGCAACAAAGTAAATAAAAATAAACTATAGCTTTATTCCACTAAAATAGAATTTCTATCTGTCAAATTATCTGAGAAAAAAACCCAACAAGACCGTGGTTATTCCACATTGAAATTTATAGAAATAATATCCTAATTATTTTAGGGCAAATAAGTAATCAACCTGCAATTTCATATTATTTAGAAAATAATGGAATTGTGTATGATACAGATCCAAAATTAATTATGGAAATTGCCAAACTTAGAGGAAAATTCATATCATTAAATTTCTATTAATTAATTTAATAAAGACTTTTATATTTTGCTCCCCATATTCTGAACACTACATTAATGGTAAGCAAAACAGACATGATCCCTGTGGTAGTGATTATAATGAAAATAAATAAATTAACCTTTCATCTCAAGCATCTTTAGAGGAAATCATTAAATAAATCTAGGGAAAACAAGAGAAAAACAAATTAATGAAATATAAAATAGAAGAACAGTAGAATTAATAAGTAGCTTATAAAGCCAAGTTCTGTCCTCTTGGAAATGCAGGCCAACGTGTCAAGGCTAATCAGGAAATTTACCAACAGCATCAGAACTCACAAGCTCTGTAAGAAAAGGACAAATTTTTTTTTGCCCTGAGGGAAAACACTAAGGAAGGACGCAGAGCGGCAGTTCATGAAAGGATATATAAAAATAGCCAATAAGCATGATTAATTTCATTAGTAATTAACAGTTAAAACAGTGAGATCATGTGCTCCCCCCACCCCAATCAAGCTTATATTGAAGAAATGGAGACACTCAGAGCTTGTAGGGTTGCATGGAGAACATGTTTACACATGCTGATGGGGTGTTCATGGGCTGAGCGGGTCAAGACTTTTTTGATGGACATTTTTTTAGTATTACATTTAACACTCAAAAATGCTTGTATATTTGGCCCATCTCTAAGAAACCTAAAATTTTATCCTAAGGATATCCATTGATAGATTTAGGCACAATAATACTCACCACAGTATAGTTGATAATGGTGGGAACAATAAAGACGATCTGAATACCAGACAGGAAACTGATCAAGCAAGCTGTGATATGTTCATGAAATGGAATGATTATGTATAATACATTAAAAATAATATTGTAGGGCGCCCGGGTGGCTCAGTTGGTTAAGCGACTGCCTTCGGCTCAGGTCATGATCCTGGAGTCCCGGGATCGAGTCCCGCATCGGGCTCCCTGCTCGGCGGGGAGTCTGCTTCTCCCTCTGACCCTCCCCCCTCTCATGTGCTCTCTCTCTCTCTCTCATTCTCTCTGTCTCAAATAAATAAATAAAATCTTTAAAAAAAAAAATAATAATATTGTAGAAGAGTATTAGTGATAAATAAGGATAATCACAAATTATTTCAAATTATTATAGCTGTTTTCCCAAATACTATGCTTAGTGTGATTTTTTTATGGCAGTCATGTACAGTATTAGTTTATATATCTAGAAACATATACCTAAGATTTTAATAGTGCTTATTAGTGTGAAGCAGCATTATGGGTGATTTTTACTCAGCACCATCCCCTGTACCAAGTTCAAATAGAATTTTAAACAAATAAAGAAATTAATTAATTCATATTTCAAATCTAGTTTTAAGGTCACTTAATCAAGCTATATCAAGCTGGCTTTATGTCCACATTTTGGAGATCACTTCAACTTGCTCTCTCACTTTTTCAACTATGCCAGTTACCCTCTTTGCTAAAGTTTCCCCCTCTTCTAAGAGGACTACAGCACTGCTTTAACAAATCTATTCTTGAATTCTTGGGCACCAACGTGGCTGAGTCAGTTAAGCCTCTGCCTTCGGCTCAGGTCATGATCCTGGAGTCCCGGGATTGAGCCCCATGTCGGGCTCCTTGCTCAGAGGGGCTTCTGGTTCTCCCTCTCCCTCTGCTCCTCCTCCCGCTCATGCTCCCCTCCTCAAATAAATAAAAATAAGATCTTTAAAAAAATAAATAATAACCTATTGCTGAATTATTAATATAGGTTTTAAAACAGGCAGTTCCTAATTTTTTTTTTTTAATCTCTTGTGTATTTGTACATATTTGTCCTTTATTTTTGCTTTCTTCGGCTTTGGCTCTTCCCTCAATGATTATCTAAAAAAAAGGGAGCCCTTTGATGATTGGCGACTTCCACATTCTTGAAAACGAGCAAACCAAAGCTCGAAACGTAGCAGCCCACCCACTTGCTTCTAGCAAGTTTAGGAACTTGGTTTTGAGTTTTTCACGACTCGATGCTCAGTGGCTCTTAATTTATATTTTACGTTACGTTTTGAATTTTTTCGTTGTTTATACTTTTCCTTATTTACACTTGAGTCATTGAATTCTTATTAGCATTTCTTTCCATTGGCAACTCAAGCTGCTCTGACTGTGGTCGTTACATGGTCACATCTGCTCTCTTTCCACAGTTACAGACTAGGGCTTGACTAGCTGGTAAAGTTAAAGAAATGGTACTAGTCCCATTTTAAAGATTTTTTATTCATTTATTTATTTCTTTTGTTCCAAACATGAATAATAGATTCTTAGCACCTTCCTGTCGCCCTACCTCTGTGCAACCAGACATTAAAAATCTCCTCCGTGCTGCTTACTAATTACCGCCAGTTTGCAGACAGGCAGTGGCCCCTATGTCGGGGGGGGGGGGGGGGGGGGGGGGGGGGGGGGCGGGGGGGAAGACATCTCCTGGGGAATTCAGAAGACTGAAAAATTTATAGTCCCTGGTAGAGAGAAAATAAAGGTATCAAATAACGATTTCATTAGTGAATAACATCTGAGAAAAAGGAGAGGTATCTTTATTTATTTATTTTTAAAGATTTTATTTATTTGGAGAGAGAGAGAGAGAGAGAATACAAGCAGGGGGAGAAACAGGCAGAGGGAGAGGGAGAAGCAGGCTCCAGATGTGGGGCTCGATCCCAGGACGCTGGGATCATGAGCTGAGCTGAAAAACGCTTGACAGACTGAGCCACCCAGGCGCCCCGAGAGATATCTTTATATTAAACCAGCCCGGGATAAAATGAACTGGAGAAGCAAACATTTGGCTACTCCTTCTCAGACCCCAAACTCTCCTAGCACAACCCCCGAAGGAAATACATGCTCAAGATGGCTTTCCCTGCATAGGTAATTCCAGGAGTCCCAGGTTTGCATAACCTATTTTTGACTAAGTAGGTAATTATGAATGAAAATCTCAGTAGTAAAGAGTATTTTTTATTACTTTCCTTGAAAATAAGTGTTACTCTAAAGTCATGTTGGAATATCTGACAATTTCATGACTAATGTGTGTGTGTGTGTGTGTGTGTGTGTAAGTCTTGACTCATCCAGAATTCCCATGCCAAGAATATCTGGATTGGTTTTTCTATGAAGCAAGCTGAGTTTAAATTCCTTTCCTTTATAACTACGTCAAGATTTCAAAGAGTTTAAAATTCCTGAGCCATTAGCCTCAGTTATATTCTAAAAACTATTTATTGAACATTGAAATTAGATATTCAAATTCCTCACTAGGAAATGTATTTCTTATTTCTGCATTTGGGCATGTATTGAATTCCTGCTTTGTGCCTAGCCCAAACTTATTAGTTAACTGCTTTTTGCTAAGTATTCCATCACTACTTCTAGGTGCTGGGGATAGGATTAATGGAAGTATTTGGAAAGCATCCAATTTGATCATTCCTTTCACTAGAGTTGTTTCTAGTTCCCTTTTACCTCAGTTTCCCATTTTGTAAAATAAAAAAGAAAAAAATTGAACCACACTGTGCCATTACCTCTTTGAAGACACCAGTGGTAAATTTCCTATATATTTGCAGTTATAACGCTATCGAACGCTCAGGTCTCCCACAAGGAATGTGTAGCATTGTGGTTAAAAGCACAGATTTCAGAATCTGAGAGAAGTGGGCATCAATCCTCAGCCTTGCCTCTTGCTGCCATGAGACCCTCAACAAGAGTCTGGGCCACCCCATGCCTCAGTTTCCCCTCTCTAAAGTAGTGAGGGCACCATTACTATATCCAGTCACTGGAAGGATTAAAGGCTGGGCGTAATACATATCACAAAACAAGTATTCCATTAACTACTACTAATATCATAAATGGTAGATATTAACTAATACTGTTGAAACTCATCCATAATTATGTGACACCCCTTTAAGGCTTATGTATTTCAAGATCCAGAATAGAAAAGTACTGTGGTCTTTTGTTTTGGTCATTCATTCCATGTATACTGTGTTAGGATTAAGTATTTGACAAAATTTCTATTGAAACAGACTTTGTGGGACATCTGGGTGGCTCAGTTGGTTGAGTGGCTGCCTTCAGCTTGGGTCATGATCCTGGAGTCCCAGGATCGAGTCCTGCATCGGGCTCCCTGCTCTACGGGGAGTCTACTTCTCCCTCTAGCCCTTCCCCCTCTCATGTGCTCTCTCTCTCTCTCTCTCTCATATAAATAAATAAAAAATCTTTAAAAGAAAGAAAAGAAATAGACTTTGTTCTCCTTTTCTCTAAATCAAGTCAATACACACTGTTTCTAATGGCTAACCAAATTGGCCTGTTGTAAACAGAGCCCTGACATAACAGGGGGACATGTATGGTTTCGTTCTTTCATCATTTGACTTTGGAGAATTGACCTAGTCTCTTGTGCCCTTATTTCTAAAATGGGGGGGGGGTAAAGAGAAATGAATTTTAATGACCTTTAGTTTTTAGAGCAATTTTAGATTTACAGCACAGTTAAGTGGAACGTATAGATATTTCTCAGACATCTCCTACCACGATAGTTGTATAGCCTCACCCATTGTCAATATTCCCAACCAGAACAGTACATTTATTACAATAGATGAACCTACACTTACACACCATTTTCACCTAAACTCTACAGTTTACATTAGGGTTTGCTTTTGATGTTGTACATTCTATGAGTTTGGACAGATGTATAATGACACGTATCTCCCCCATAGTATTACACAGAGTAGTTTCACTGCTCTAAAATCCTCTGTGTTCCACCTATTTATCCCTCCCTCTCCCCTAGCCCCTGGTGACCCTGATCTTTTTGTTTTCTTCATAGTTTTGGGTTTTTTTCAGATTGTCATATAGTTGGAATGTATGTAGCATTTTCAGATAGGCTTCTTTCACATAATAATATGGATATACATTTCTTCTATGTCTTTTCAAGTATAAATAGCTCATTTCTTTTTAGCATAGAATGTTATTCCATTACCTGGTTGGATCCCCATTTAGCCATTGACTTACGGAAAGATATCTTGGTTGCTTTCAAGTTCTGGCAATAATAAATGAATAAAGCTAACATAAACATTTCTGTGTAGACTTTGTATGGACATAAGTTTTCAACTGCTTTGGGTAAATACCAAAGAGGGTGATTGCTAGATCATATGTAAGAGTATATTTAGTTTTATAAGAAACCATCAAACAGTCTTCCCAAGTAGCTGTACGATTTTGCATTCCCACCAGCAATGAATGAGAGTTCCTGTTCCTCCCCACCCTCACCAGCATTTGGTGTTGTCAGTATTTTTTATTCTGGTCATTCTAATAGGTGAGTAGTGGTATCTCATTGTCTTAATTTGCATTTCCCTTACGACCTGTGATGTTGAGCACCTTTCAGATATTTATTTGTTACCTGTATATGTTCTTCGGTGAAATGTTTTATAATTAGGTTGTTTGTTTTCTTATTGTGGAATTTTGAGAATTCTTTTTATATCTTGGATAGCAGTTTTTTATTAGGTATGTCTTTTACAAATATTTTCCCCTATTCAGTGACTTGTCTTCTCATTCTATTGACATTGTCTTTCATAGAAGACAAATTTTTAATTTTAAGAAAGTCCAGCTTATCAGTTATTTCTTTTTTAAAAAAAATATTTATTTGTTTGTTTATTTATTTATTTATTGAGAGTGCATGAGTGGGGGAGAGGCAGAGGGAGAGAATCTTTCAAGCAGACTCCCGACTGAGCACAGAGTCTGACACAGGGCTCAGTCCCATGACCCATGAGATTACAACCTGAGCCAAAACCAAGAGTTGGACACTCAACTGACTGAGCAACCCAGGTGCCCCTCAATTATTTCTTTGCTGACTTGTGCCTTCAGTGTTGTATCTAAAAAGTCATCACCAAATACAAGGTCATCTAGAATTTTTCCAATGCTACTTCTAAGAGTTTTTTTAATTTGGCTTTTTACAGTTAGGTTTGTGATCCATTTTGTGTTAGTTTTTGTGAAGGGTGTAGGGTTTGTGCTTAGATTCAGTTTTTTTTTCATGTACTTATCTAGTTGTTTGAGCAATACTTACTGAAAAAAAGTCTTTTCTCCACTGTATTGCCTTTGTCCTTTGTCAAAAATCAGTTAGCTATATTTTTGGGTTTTCAATTTTTTTTCCATTGATCTGTTTGCCTATTTTTCATCAATAGAATTCTCTTCTGAAATCATGGCTTTATATCAAGTTTTGAAGTCAGATAGTGCCGGTCTTCTAACTTTGTTCTTCTTTTTCAATATTGTGTTTGTCTATTCTAGATCTTCTGCCTTTTCATATAAACTTTAGAATCTGTTTGTGGATATCCATCAAATAACTTGTTGGGATTTTGACTGAAATTACATTGAATCTATAGACCAAGTTGGAAAGTACTGACATCTTGATAATATTTAATATTCCTATCTATGAACATGGACTATTTCTGTATTTATTTAGTTTTTCTTTGATTTCTTTCATCAGAGTTTTGTAGTTTTCCTCATACAGACCTTGCACATATTTTGATAGATTTATAGCTAAATATTTCATTTTGGGGGGTTGTGAATGTAAAGGTATTGTATTTTTCATTTTAACTCTTGTTTTTTGATTGCTGGTATATAGAAGAGCAATTGCCTTTTGTATATTAGTCTTGTATCTTACAGTCTTTATTTATTTATTTATTTATTTATTTATTTATTTATTTATTTATTGACAGAGAGAGACACAATGAGAGAGGGAACACAAGCAGGGGGAGTGGGAGAGGGAGAAGCAGGCTTCCCATTGAGCAGGGAGCCCAATGCAGGGCTCATCCCAGGACCCTGGGATCATGACCTGAGCCGAAGGCAGATGCTCAATGACTGAGCCACCCAGGTGCCCCATGTATCCTACAATCTTGCTGTAATCACTTATTAATCCCATTTTTTTTTTTTTTTTGGTCAATACTTTTTGTTTTCCACATGCATGATCATGACATCTGTGAACAAAACAGTTTTATTTCTTCTTTCCATTCTGTACACATTTTCTTTTCTTGTTTTATTGCATTAGCTAGAACTTCTAGTATGATGTTGGAAAGCAGTGGTGAGAGGGTACATCCTTGCCTTGTTCCTGATCTTAGTGAGGAAGCTTCTTGTTTCTCACCATTAAGTATAGTGTTTGTTCTACAGTTTTTTATAGATATTCTTTATCAAGTTGAGGGAGTTCTCATCTATTTTTATGGGTTTTGGATTTTGTCAACTGCTTCTTCTGCATCTATTGATATGATCATGTTATTTTTTTTTATCTTGTTCATGCAGTAGATCATGTTAATTGATTTTCAAATGTTGAACCAGACTTGCATACTTGGGGGAAAAAATCTCACTTGCAAGTGGTACACAATACATCCTATATGTTTCTGGATTTTGTTGGTGGTTTTTACATCTATATTCTGAGAGATATTGGTCTGTAATTTTCTTTCCTTGTAATGTCTTAGGCTGGTTTTGGTATTAAGGTAATGTTGGTCTCATAGAATGAGTTTGAAAGTATTCCCTCGATTCTATGTCCTGAAGGGGATTGAAGAGAATTGGAATAATTTCCTTTTTAAATACTTAGTAGAGCTCACCACTGAGTCCACCTGGGCCTGGAGCTTTCTGTTGTGGAAGATTATTAATGATTCAGTTTCCTTAACAGATATAGGCCTATTCAGACTAATTCCTCTTGTGTGAGTTTTGTCATATAATACTTATGGACATTTCAAGCTC
Source organism: Neomonachus schauinslandi (assembly GCF_002201575.2). Classification (NCBI taxonomy): domain Eukaryota; kingdom Metazoa; phylum Chordata; class Mammalia; order Carnivora; family Phocidae; genus Neomonachus; species Neomonachus schauinslandi. Next base: position 82,353,168 of record NC_058412.1, on the reverse strand, counting down.
CAACATTCAAGGAACTCTTATCTTTCCATTAGACAGAAATATCTGTACAGGAACCTGTGTACAGACCTGGTCTCAGTTCTACATCTTCAGTCCTCAACTTAAGATCTGGCACATCATTAATGTGGTTCAGTTCAGGTTTGTTCAATGAATGAAATCTCTAGGAGTAGGGATGGATCCTTCTGGCATCTAGAACAGATGGTGAGTAAATGAGCATACCTTTTTTTTTTTTTAAGATTTATTATTGGGGCAGCTGGGTAGCTCAGTTGGTGGAGTGTCCAACTCTTGGGTTTGGCTCCAGTCATGATCTCAAGGGTTGTGAGATTGAGCACCACATGGGGCTCTGTGCTCAGCAGGGAGCCTGCTTAAAGATTCTCTCCCTCTGTTCCTCCCCACACTTGCACACATGCAAGCACACGTGCTCTCTCTCTCTCTTAAATAAATAAATACATAAATACATAAATCTTTTTTAAAAAAATTTTAAAAAGCCACCCAGGCACCCCAAAGAGCATACTGTTTAAATGACAATGGGGCTTTTTATTATCCAAGACACAGGGTAACTCTTTTTTTTTTTTAATATTTTTATTCTTATGTTAATCCCTATACATTACATCATTAGTTTTAGATGAAGTGTTCCATGATTCATTGTGCATAACACCCAGTGCTCCATGCAGAATGTGCCCTCCTCAATACCCACCACCAGGCTAACCCATCCTCCCACCCCCCTCCCCTCTAGAACCCTCAGTTTGTTTTTCAGAGTCCATCGTCTCTCATGGTTCGTCTACCCCTCCGATTTCCCCCCCTTCATTCTTCCCCTCCTGCTACCTTCTTCTTTTTTTTTTTCTTAACATATATTGCATTATTTGTTTCAGAGGTACAGATCTGAGATTCAACAGTCTTGCACAATTCACAGCGCTTACCAGAGCACATACCCTCCCCAGTGTCTATCACCCAGTCACCCCATCCCTCCCACCCCACTCCCCACTCCAGCAACCCTCAGTTTGTTTCCTGCGATTAAGAATTCCTCATATCAGTGAGGTCATATGATACATGTCTTTCTCTGTTTGACTTTTTTCACTCAACATAATACCCTCCAGTTCCATCCACGTCGTTGCAAATGGCAAGATCTCATTCCTTTTGATGGCTGCATAATATTCCATTGTATATATATACCACTTCTTCTTTATCCATTCATCTGTCGATGGACATCTTAGCTCTTTCCACAGTTTGGCTATTGTGGACATTGCTGCTATAAACATCGGATCCCTACTTTTGTATCTTTAGGGTAAATACCCAGTAGTGCAATTGCTGGATCATATGGTAGCTCTATTTTCAATTTTTTGAGGAACCTCCATACAGTTTTCCAGAGTGGCTGCACCAGCTTGCATTTCCACCAACAGTGTAGGAGGGTTCCCCTTTCTCCGCATCCCTGCCAACATCTGTCGTTTCCTGACTTGTTAATTTTAGCCATTCTGACTGGTGTGAGGTGGTATCTCATTGAGGTTTTGATTTGGATTTCCCTGATGCCGAGCAATATTGAGCACTTTTTCATGTGTCTGTTGGCCATTTGGATGTCTTCTTTGGAAAAATGTCTGTTCATGTCTTCTGCCCATTTCTTGATTGGATTCTTTGTTCTTTGGGTGTTGAGTTTGATGAGTTCTTTATAGATTTTGGATACTAGCCCTTTATCTGATATGTCATTTGCAAATATCTTCTCCCATTCTGTCGGTTGTCTTTTGGTTTTGTTGACTGTTTCCTTTGCTTTGCAAAAGCTTTTTATCTTGATGAAGTCCCAAAAGTTCATTTTTGCCCTTGTTTCCCTTGCCTTTGGTGATGTTTCTAGGAAGAAGTTGCTTTGGCTGAGGTCAAAGAGGTTGCTGCCTGTGTTCTCCTTTAGGATTTTGATGGACTCCTGTCTCACATTGAGGCCTTTCAACCATTTGGAGTCTATTTTTGTGTGTGGTGTAAGGAAATGGTCCAGTTTCATTCTTCTGCATGTGGCTATCCAATTTTCCCAACACCATTTGTTGAAGAGACTGTCTTTTTTCCATTGGACATTCTTTCCTGCTTTGTCAAAGATTAGTTGACCATAGAGTTGAGGGTCCATTTCTGGGCTCTCTATTCTGTTCCATTGATCTATGTGTCTGTTTTTGTGCCAGTACCATGCTGTCTTGATGATGCCAGCTTTGTAATAGAGCTGGAAGTCCGGAATTGTGATGCCGCCAGCTTTGCTTTTCTTTTTCAACATTCTTCTGCCTCTGCGAGGTCTTTTCTGGTTCCATACAAATTTTAGGATTATTTGTTCCATTTCTTTGAAAAAAGTGGATGGTATTTTGATGGGGATTGCATTGAATGTGTAGATTGCTCTAGGTAGCATTGACATCTTCACAATATTTGTTCTTCCAATCCATGAGCATGGAACGTTTTTCCATGTCTTTGCATCTTCCTCAATTTCTTTCATGAGTATTTTATAGTTTTCTGAGTACAGATCCTTTGCCTCTTTGGTTAGATTTATTCCTAGGTATCTTATGGTTTTGGGTGCAATTGTAAATGGGATCGACTCCTTAACTTCTCTTTCTTCTGTCTTGTTGTTGGTGTATAGGAATGCCACTGACTTCTGTGCATTGATTTTATATCCTGCCACTTGACTGAATTCCTGTATGAGTTCTAGCAGTTTTGGGGTGGAGTCTTTGGGGTTTTCCACATAAAGTATCATATCATCTGCAAAGAGTGAGAGTTTGACTTCTTCTTTGCCGATTTGGATGCCTTTGATTTCTTTTTGTTGTCTGATTGCTGTGGCTAGGACTTCCAATACTATGTTGAATAGCAGTGGTGATAGTGGACATCCTTGCTGCGTTCCTGACCTTAGGGGGAAAGCTCTCAGTTTTTCCCCATTGAGAATGATATTTGCTGTAGGTTTTTCATAGATGGCTTTTATGATATTGAGGTATGTACCGACACAGCGTAACTCTTACGCATACCACCACCGGACTCCCAATCCCCTGTTAAAAATGTACATTGTGCTTCATGGACAAGTCCCTGTGATTGACACTTTTTTCAGTTCTTATCCTAGCAGTAGTGACAATTTGGCAACAGGACTCAAGAGTATTTCTCAGGTGAACTCTGCAGGATACTAGTTCTGTGGCATATTCATTCATACAGAGAAAAGATCCTTTATAGTCAGATATATTAGAATACATCAGGGTCTTTAGAATTCAACAGCCTTCTTTAGTGCCTGGCATCTCAGGGATTTACTTATGCTCGTGATCCCTGGATAATGGCCCAATGTCGTTGACCTAGAAGCCTCAGGAGTAGCCCCAGAACTAGTATTTCATGGCACACATTTTGATATATGCTGCCTTCAACATTCTTGGACCTATTTCCTCATTCTGTATTTGAGTTTGAATGATTTGAGTAGTCCTGGGCTGCACTCAGGGGTAATGGTGTTTTAAGCTCAGGTTTAGCTGGAAGCAGATATGCAGGTACAGGGATTTGGTCTCAATGGAGAACAGAAAATCCGCTCTTCCTTAATGAAGATACCCATTATGTGATCATATGAGGGTGTTATGAATTGAATATTTGTGTCCCCCCAAAATAGATGTTGAAGCCTAATCCCCAGTGTGATGGTATTTGGAGATGGTATTTGGATGGGTCTTTGGGACATAATTAGGGCTAGATGAGATCATAGATTGGGACCTGCATGATAGGACTAGTGTTTTTACAAGATAAAACACCAGAGAGTTCTCTATCTCCCTCTCCTTCCCTCTTTTCCATTTGAGGACAGAGAGAAAAGGCAGCTGTCTGTAAGCTAGGAGACAACAGTGCTTACGAGGAACCAAATCAGCTGGCATGTTAATCTTGGACTTCCAGCCTTCGGATCTATAAGATAATACATTTCCATCCTTTAAAGCCACCCAGTCTACAGTATTTGGTTATAGCAACCTGAATGACTAAGATAGAGGGCATATACTTTCCATTCCCACTGTGTCCACTTGTCCTGTTGGTGTGTAGAAGGGATATAGGAGAAGAGGCCTTTCTAGAAATTTACCTGTGCCGGTAGAATTCAATCTCAACCCTGGAAGTAAGTGAAAGGGGGAAGTATTTTCCCATAAGACTTCAAGAGATGTATTGTATCCTGCTAATCTCAAATAAGATGTTCTCTTCCTGTTAATTTTTCAAAGACACTTAAAAGGCATTGTGTGCTGGTTCTCCCTGCCCTCTGTTGAAGGTCTTGCTCAGCTGAGTGGAATAGCTCAGGGCGAAGGGAGTATTGCCTGTGTACACAAATACAGTAATAATTCTGTCATTTATTTTCCCCTAATCCTGTATTTGTGAAAACATAGAACAGGATTAAATGTCACTATCTTGCTGAGTAAATCACCTTTACATTCTGGCTGGGCAAATTCAAATGTAAACAAGATTACAGAGGAGTTTTAAAATACTTTTAGGAACGTGTTTCCAAGGAAGCTTATGAACTTACACATCATCCATTCGTTCAAAGAAGCCCTCTTCTGCCACCCCAGGGAGCGGGTGATACTCCTGTCTAACCTACATATTTGTCAACTCACAACTGATTCGTGATGACTATTCCACTGATATTTATTAAGGAACGATTATGTGCAGACATTGTCTGGGGCTCTGGATATGTAGAAATACTAAAACGTGATCTCTAAACTTGAGGATCTCTGAGTCTAAGGGAAACAACATATGCTAGTCAATAGATAAATTATAACTCAAAGTAGGGCACACCTCACTGTGCTGAGGAGGGTAGGGAGAGGGACTGCCATGGGAACGACAGTTAGCAAAGTGAAATGGAAGCTGTTTCAAAGAAATGGAGCTTTCTGCTAAGACTTTTCATTAAATCAGACTAGCTCTTGGAAAATAATAAAGTAGGCCACATTTGCCTGTGGTTGCCACTTTTCCTTTTTCCCCCTTACTTGGCCCACCCCCCACATTACCATTTCTCACTGCCAACTGATCTGGGGCCCCAGTCCTCTTTGTCACATCCTGATCTGGGACCCTGGGGCTCCTTCCCCTGGAGGATTGTGCCGAGGCTGCTTTCCCCGGTCTGTGCTCTGTACTTGCCGTCATCATCTCTATCCAGTGCACTTAGAAAAATCACCTGCTCTGATCCTCATTTCCTCAGGGCTGGGTTTACTGGATCTTAGAAAGAGTCTGCTTAGTGTCTATTTGCCTACATATATTCATGATCTCATAGAGATGGTAAAATTAAAGGTATTTTCCCCTTCCGACTTTCTGGAGGAAAAATGCTTGCCTATAATCAAGGATAATATTAAAAATTCTTAACAACCATGAAGACAAGGCAAAGCCACTGGTCATTAAGAAAGGATGTCAGCTGTTGGGTTCAAGCAGGGTCCTGAGTGAAGATCTACAGGATTCTTCTTGCAGAGGCCTTGGTGCCTTGGGAGGGGCTACTTCAAACTTATACTATTAACTGTTGGAATGGCTGTATTGAGGTGTACCAGCTGAGTATCAACCATGTCTTTACGGTAAATAAATAATTTGATATCTTTACTGAATAAGAGAATAAAGAGCTTGCTATTTTGACTCCAATACTGGAGGTTTTAGGGAAGTTAGAAAGGAAAGGTAATGTCAGAAAAGGCTGGTCAAGGAGACACTTTGGAGCATGGTTTCTGGTTTCTCTCCCCTTACCTCTTTCCCTAAAACATGCAACAACATTTAGGCAGTAGTGATTAGCCACATTCCTATAGAATTGACTTTGTGTTTAGGTTTTGAGTAATGATTTTGCTCAATTATGAAAGCATTGTTCAAGTTACAAAGATGTCTTGAATGTGCGCCTTAGTACCTTGCTTGGGCTTTATTTGATATAACACCAAAGCTTATTTTACCTTTTATTCTGCTTAAGCTGAGAGCTCTGAAGTTAAAATTAAGTATTTCTCCTGGAAATAACAGGTGCTTCTGTATGAGTGTATGTTCCTGATTTATATGGCCATTACCAAGATCTTTTATGAACAGAATCTTCAATATCAGTATAAAGTGTAAAAAGTTGAGTACTTATTAAAGGAATTCAGTAAAAACGTTGGCCTTTGTAAACAATACAAAAAAGGTAGAAAGATGTACCTCAATTTGAAAATGAAAGATCATTTATTTGAATGCAAGCAAAGTACCTGACTCTGGAATGCAGCTTAGGGAAGGTAAGGCAAGCTGAGGCAAGAGCCATGCTTCCCAGTGACTAGTCTTCAGTAAATGGTGATGTAACACAAAGCAGCTTTAACAAATATAAAACTTTTTCTGGCTTAGAAATTACTAGAGAGTTTCTGAATGTATTTATTTTTTGACAGCACTGGATTTTGCTTTCTCTATGTTTGTTTCTAAGTAAATAGGAAGTCAGCTCGAGAAGGCAGGTGTAAGGGACTATTTTCCAACCAGTAAGAGTTTGCTACTTGCCCATTTTGAGGATGTGGTTCTTTTGTTTTGGTTCACTCCTCATTTTCCTGGACCACCGTCTAGTTGCTTAGCATGAATCAGCCTATAGGTTGTGAAGAAATTTCTGTAATTCCTGGCAGGTAGGTGCCTACACCTGGACATGGCTACCAATGGAGGCTACACCAAATGGGTGGGAGTGATACCTTATGATACTTGTGATGTCCTTTTGTTTCAGACAATGTTCTAAATAGGTGTTTCAGGCTCAGTGTTAAAAAAGAAAAAGACTAAAAATATCTTTCCCTTTGATATGAAGAAACTATGATTTTTTTTCTATTGTCTTGGTGTAGACTTTTAATCTGTAATGTTAGCTTGCCTCCAGAGAATCATGTCTATAGGATGTTTTCCAAACTGAACTATTCTAGGGGGATTCTAAAATGTCTTTATCCAAACAGCATATAAAAATTGTGTCACGTGAGAAAATTCAGACAGACATAAAAGCAATAAAAATTCTCAACACATTTTAAGTAAAAAAGCCCTTTGAAAAAAAAAGTGGAAATTAAAGAAAAACTGCTCAACTAAATACTTTCTGACTAACTAAAACTATGTACACTAGGGAAAAAGCAGACTGTTAACAATGCCAAATTAACAGACACCATTAGCAAAGCTGATCCAGAGGTCCATATTCTGAAAGTTTTACATACCTTTCCAATTAGAACAATGAAATGATTCCCCTAATCAAATAAGAATCAGAACCACAGTTTCCATTATTTTATGATAAGGAAAAATCACAACAACCTGTAAATCCTAGTATTTCTTTTTCCAGATGTACTAGTTTAATTTGTAATTGCAAGACACTGCCTGGTTTTAATGAATGTGCAACATATGGATTAGTTCATTTTGCTGCCTTTGCCTGTGAGGTCCCCAAGAGCAGGCATAGATCTTGTTAAAGACAAACAATATTCTAGAGATTGAATATTTTTAGGGATAATAATTTCTATTACTCCACTGAGCTGTGTTATATCCGTGCCTAAATTTTTGTGCCTTGTCTGTAATTTGGACATTTCTGATAATTGACTACAACTGTATTAGTTGCCTGTATAATTAATTATTTTCAGAGTCCTTCATTCGACTGCATGGTTAGGTCAAACCAAACAGTACAGACTTTCTCCCAGGCAACGTCATCAGAGTAATTGTCACTGCAGGCCACGGCGAGTCACACTGATTAGTTTTACCAAAATTTAGAGTTTTTTAATGATTCTGTCACCAGAGAATAGGCATGGGCTTGGAACAAATTAAAGTGGAATCCAACTACTTCCCTTAATAAGAACGTAAGGTAATCTTAAAGGGAAAAACAAAGATGGGCAGAAGCTCTGGAAGGATTTGTACTGTTTGTGTGTTGATGAGCTACTTGCCATTTCTGGGGTGGAAAACAGGACTTTGGGCACCTGGGTGGCTCAGTCGTTTAAGCATCTGCTTTCGGCTCAGGTCATGATCCAGGGTCCTGGGATCGAGTCCACATCAGGCTCCTTGCTAGGAGGAGAGTCTGCTTCTGCCTCTCCCCCAACTTGTTCTCTCTCTCACAAAAATAAATAAAATCTTAAAAAAAAAAAAAGGAAAATAAGACTTTGGCCACAAGGTAGGATCCAGAAGAGTCACTGCCCTGCAGAATCCCCTGGGGAAGTACGGCTTTGAAGAAAATGTGTGGGAAGGGAATGAAAGCTGGCAGATCAAGAAGTTGACCGTGGAAGGAATGTTCAAGATGGGACACTTTTTTGAGTCCTGAGGTCAATTGTTTCTTCTACTTAACAAATGTACTCTATCCAGCTGTGCATTTTGTACTTACGATGATGCTAGTTAGCGAAGAAACAGGACCCTTCATACCTGTAGTTTTATCTGAGTATATATTTTTTCCTTTAGTTTGCAGAAAAATGCTTATTGACAGAGAGTGGAATTTTGTGGATGTACCTTTAGATAGATTTGTTCATCCATAAACAGCATCTTCCTGAGGACTACTCAGCAACTACCAATGGGGGTCATTACTCTTTCTTATCTTACCTAGTGATTCTCCTGGCAAATTCCACACTCACTACATCCTTTTTTTTTTTTTTTTTTTAAGATTTTATTTATGAGAGGGAGAGAGCACGAGCAGGGGGAGGGGCAGAGGGACAAGCAGACTTGATGACCTGAGCCAAAGGCAGATGCTGAACTGACTGAGCCACCCAGGCGCCCCCACTCACTACACCCTAATTTAAGAATTTTACTTAGTGAACATGAAAACCACTTGAGATTAGTAACTTTATTATGAGTGTTGCTTTTTAGCTCTTAGTAGACAGACTCCAAGGTGAAGTTTTGATGAACAATGCAGGTGGAGTGTGAATCTAGTATTGCAGTGACTACGTGAGGTGGACAAGAGGCAAGGAGGGTGCCAGGGATGTTGGGCATTCTGAAACGAACTATTCCTACTTTTAAGTTTTGATGGAAGACTTCCTGAGTCACTAATGTGTCAGCAAAGGTGTGGGCATTCAGGGGTTTAACTCTACCCTTGACAATCTCCAGATTTCTGGTTGATTGTCCTTTCTTATGCTAGTAGAACAAGCGATTTCTCTGACTGGGATTTCACTGCTGTGTTCCAGTTGGATGCTTCTTTATCTGCCATTCTCATGGGATTTTATGCTCTGCAAAGGCGGGGAACTTGTCTATCTTGTTCACAGGAATTCTAAGGACTTATTGCAGTGTCTGACACGTAGTAGGTGCTCAATAAATACTCCGTTAAATTGGAGAATAGATGAATATGCTGCTTTGCAGCTTACCAAACACTCTATGTTTATCTCATCTGTAGCTTTCTTTTGCTTATGACAAAATACGTCTTTTGTTCTCATTTCAGCTTGCTGCCTTCCTTTACATTAATGAATAGGTATAAACATCTTTTGGTTTCTTAAGCCCATGAAGGTAAGTGTCAAGTTTTACTGTGTAATAAAAATTTCTGGGAAAAGTCATTTGGACAAGGTGTCTTCTACTATCAAAAAATGCCTCCTCAGTCTTCTTGGTGTGAAAAATCAACATTTCACTTTTTTCCCCCCTATGAAAGGATAAGCTCTGAGTAATTTAATGTATCTTCACACTCTTGAGTCCAAAGGTCCATTAGTAAATGTTTACCAAGAACAGCTCTCTTGTTTTCCTTAGGGAAAGCAAAGTGAAAAATTAACCTTTTTACTTCAATAACCAACTTTATTCCTCCAGCTGCTCCAAATACTGAAATCGTCCTTAAAATTAGGCAAAACAATAAGAAGGTTAACCGTTTGTCTTAGTTAGATTGTGCATGTTAAAAATTTGTGCACAACTCACAGATTAACCCCTACTCCACTCCAGGATTTGATATCTTAATTGTGTTCCCAACATACAGTCATAAGTCAGTTGCTGGCAACTCAAAATGTGTTTTCTCATAGAATTGTTAAAGGTGATTTGTTTACCAGGCTGGATTCCTGCAGTTAATTTCAGCCTCATGTAGCCTAACATGGCATAGTGCTGCTAAGACCCTCCATGACTGATGCCCCTTGCAAGCATTTGGCTCTGGGCTGAGTGCTGCACACTCATTGCCTCTAATCCTTTCATCCCCATTTTACAGATGCACAGCTTCATTATACAGACACCCAAGAGGGCAAGCTGAAGAGACAGAGCAAACAAATAGTAAAGCTCAAATCTGACCTACGTCTGCTGGAGGCCAAAGCCCAGTCTCCCAATCATGCATCTGAACGTGAACAGATGTGAGGACACCAAACAACTCAGATGCATTTACTGAGATATGATGAAAACCTCAATTGATATATTGACTCTGGAGATTAGTAATTGCTAGCTTCCCACAGAATAATTGAAACTGTTTTTGTTTGAAACTGGTAGTGTTTGAGATAAAGCAAGGCTCATAAAAGCAGCCCTAGCTAGAGGCTGAAAGTTCTAGTAAGAGATCAGATCAATTGGTCATGGCCACCATTTTGAATGAAAGTGGAAGGAAGAAGTAGATAAGGAGAGAGAAAACTAAGCATGGAGAGAAAGAGATAGGAAAGGAGCACGGTGTGGTGTGAAAGGGAAAAGAGAGCATTTCAAAAGTTGTCCCATTGATTAATGACTTCCAAGGTATTAGTGAAACATCATACATTAATCATGGATAATGCAAACATGTATTGTCTTACAAGCTGTCTGTATTATCACCAATTTCATGAACAGGTAGATGATCCTACAGAATATTTAGGGTATTTACAGCAGAAAAGTATTATTAGCATGAGAAGAAACAGACCTTTGGTATGTGACATTCTAAACTATTAGGAAGATGAATGGACTAAGTGATAACTCCCAAAATATGATCTGCTTTCATAGGAAGATGTTATAAATAAGGAGCCTGAAGTGAAAATGCATACAGGGTTAGCCTTATAGCTTTACTGCTAATATAGAGAAGATAAAGCAGCCCTTTGGTAAAAAATCAAAATATAATAAGATAAAATTAAGAGAGTTATATAACAGAACCTATAAGAAAAATTATTGTTATAAGTATTATGATTATCTATCTTTGATTGCATTCCTACTATGGGCCAAATGCATAATAGAAGTCTATTTAACCTTGACATTAATCTTGCATGATAGGTGGTATTACCTTATTTTACACATGAAGAAACAGGCTCAGAGAAATTTGCAACCCTCAAGTTCAGAAAGCTAAACGGGGTAGAGATAGGATCAAAAGTTTTTCAGACTTCCTACTTGAACCCTTCCACTATTCTTCATATAAAGCAGAAAGATACTATATATCTCTGTGGTCCATGAAAAGGAAAAAAAAAAAAAAGAGAAATCTGAGACATACTATAATAAAATTTTCTTATATAAACAAGGAGGACACATGATGGATTCAAATCGAGCTGTGTTATTTGACTGCTGTCTATACTTATATGGCATAACCCTGTGCATTTCTTGTTTTAGTAAATGCAAAAATCTTTCCCTGAATTGATTCCAACTGTATTTCTGAATACCACATAATTAAAACACATATAAGACAACATGCATCAGACACAGTAAATTTATAAAGGAATAATGAGCACACCCCACCTTACTCATTGAGCTTAAAATCTCAGGAAATAAAAATGTGATACAAATAAAATGTAACATTCTTGTCACTCAGTCCACTACTCTCATAGAACAGGAACAGAGTGATAAGATTTAAAAGGAGACCTGGATCAGTCTGGGACATTCAGGCAGTGGCTTTTTTTTTTTTTTTAATGCATAAAAAAGGCATAGCATTATTTATTTGACAATGCTTCCTATGAAATTTAACATATCAAATAAACCTAATTAGTTTAATGTCTCTCTTTTCATAAGGAGAGAGAAAACCTCTTTTAAAAAAAATTTTATTAGGTTAATCACCATACATTACATCATGAGTTTTTGATGTAGGTTTCCATGATTCATTGTTTGCATATAACACCCAGTGCTCAATTCAATACATGCTCTCTTTAATACCCATCACCAGGCTAACACATCCCCCCACCCACCTCCCCTCTAGAACCCTCAGTTTGTTTCTCAGAGTCCATAGTCTCTCATGGTTCGTCTCCCCCTCCGATTTCCCTCCCCTTCATTTTTCCCTTCTTACTATCCTCTTATTTATTTATTTATTTTTTAACATATAATGTATTATTTGTTTCAGAGGTACAGGTCTGTGATTCATCAGTCTTACACAAATCACAGCGCTCATCATAGCACATACCCTCCCCAATGTCTATCACCCAGTCACCCCATGCCTCCCACCTGCCCCCACTCCAGTAACCCCCAGTTTGTTTCCTGAGATTAAGAATTCCTCATATCAGTGAGATCATACGATACATGTCTTCTCTGATTTACTTATCTTGCTTAGCATAATACCCTCTAGTTCCATCCACGTCATTGCAAATGGCAAGATTTCAGTTTTTTGATGGCTGCATAATATTCCATTGTGTGTGTGTGTGTGCGCGCGTGTGTGTATATGTGTATATATATATATATATATATATATATACAACATCTTTATCCATTCATCTGTTGATTGACATCTTGGCTCTTTCCATTGTTTGGCTATTGTGGACATTGCTGCTATAAACAATGGGGTGCACGTACCCGTTTGGATCACTACATTTGTATCTTTGGGGTAAATATCCAGTAGTGCAATTGCTGGGTTGTATGGTAGCTCTATTTTCAACTTTTTGAGGAACCTCCATACTGTTTTCCAGAGTGCCTGCACCAGCTTGCATTCCCACCAACAGTGTAGGAGGGTTCCCCTTTCTCCACATCCTCGCCAACATCTGTCGTTTCCTGACTTGTTAATTTTAGCCATTCTGACTGGTGTGAGGTGGTATCTCACTGAGGTTTTGATTTGGATTTCCCTGATGCTGAGTGATGTTGAGAACTTTTTCATGTGTCTGTTGGCCATTTGGATGTCTTCTTTGGAAAAATGTCTGTTCATGTCTTCTGCCCATTTCTTGTTTGGATTATTTGTTCTTTGGGTGTTGAGTTTGTTAAGTTCTTTATAGATTTTGAATACTAGCCCTTTATCTGACATGTCATTTGCAAATATCTTCTCCCATTCTGTCGGTTGTCTTCTGGTTTTGTTGACTGTCTCCTTTGCTGTGCAAAAGCTTTTTATCTTGATGAGGTCCCAATAGTTCATTTTTGCCCTTGCTTCCCTTGCCTTTGGCGATGTTTCTAGGAAGAAGTTGCCGCGGCTGAGGTCAAAGAGGTTGCTGCCTGTGTTCTCCTTTAGGATTTTGATGGACTCCGGTCTCACATTTAGGTCTTTCACGCATTTTGAGTCTATTTTTGTGTGTGGTGTAAGGAAACGGTCCAGTTTAATTCTTCGGCATGTAGCTGTCCAATTTTCCCAACACCATATGTTGAAGAGGCTGTCTTTTTTCCATTGGACATTCTTTCCTGCTTTGCCAAAGATTAGTAGACCATAGAGTTGAGGGTCCATTTCTGAGCTCTCTATTCTGTTCCATTGATCTATGTGTCTGTTTTTGTGCCAGTACCAAAAAAAAAGCAATCATTACTTGTAAAGCACACATCATTCCCATAGGAGAACAAAATGTGACTTTTGTTAACAGACTCCTACCATTCACCTTCTAACCTGATCTCACATTTATTCTAGAACATCATTTCATTCTGGATGACAATAGCTTCTCTTACCATTTCAAAGTAGAATTTGTAAACTATCTGTAAAATAAAAATATTCAGGTCATCAACATATTTATTTTTTTAATCTTAAAGTGTTTTTTTTTATTATGTTATGTTAATCATAATACATTACATCATTAGTTTTTGATGTAGTGTTACATGATTCATTGTTTGCATATAACACCCAGTGCTCCATGCAGAATGTGCCCTCTTTAATACCCATCACCAGGCTAACCCATCCTCCCACCCCCCTCCCCTCTAGAACCCTCAGTTTGTTTTTCAGAGTCCATCGTCTCTCATGGTTCGTCTCCCCCTCCAATTTTCCCCCCTTCATTCTTCCCCTCCTGCTATCTTCTTCTTCTTCTTTTTTTTTTTTTAAGATATAATGCATTATTTGTTTCAGAGGTACAGATCTGTGATTCAACAGTCTTGCACAATTCACAGCGTTCACCATAACACATACCCTTCCCAATGTCTATTACCCAGCCACCCCATCCCTCCCACCCCCCCACCACTCCAGCAACCCTCAGTTTGTTCCCTGAGATTAAGAATTCCTCATATCAGGGAGGTCATATGATATATGTCTTTCTCTGATTGACTTATTTCGCTTAGCATAACACACTCCAGTTGCATCCACGTTGTTGCAAAAGACAAGATTTCATTCCTTTTGATGGCTGCATAATAGTCCATTGTATATATATACCACTTCTTCTTTATCCATTCATCTGTTGATGGACATCTTGGCTCTTTCCATTGTTTGGCTATTGTGGACATTGCTGCTATAAACATCGGGGTGCACGTACCCTTTCGGATCCCTACATTTGTATCTTTGGGGTAAATACCCAATAGTGCAATTGCTGGATCATATGGTAGCTCTATTTTCAATTTTTTTAGGAACCTCCATACTGTTTTCCAGAGTGGCTGCACCAGCTTGCATTCCCACCAACAGGGTAGGAGGGTTCCCCTTTCTCCGCATCCCCGCCAACATCTATCATTTCCTGACTTGTTAATTTTAGCCGTTCTGACTGGTGTGAGGTGGTAGCTCATTGAAGTTTTGATTTGGATTTCCCTGATGCCGAGCGATATTGAGCACTTTTTCATGTGTCTGTTGGCCATTTGGATGTCTTCTTTGGAGAAATGTCTGTTCATGTCTTCTGCCCATTTCTTGATTGGATTCTTTGTTCTTTGGGTGTTGAGTTTAAGAAGTTCTTTAATGATTCTGGATACTAGCCCTTTATCTGATATGTCATTTGCAAATATCTTCTCCCATTCTGTCAGTTGTATTTTGGTTTTGTTGACTGTTTCTTTTGCTGTGCAAAAGCTTTTTATCTTGATGAGGTCCCAATAGTTCATTTTTGCCCTTGCTTCCCTTGCCTTTGGCGATGTTTCTAGGAAGAAGTTGCCGCGGCTGAGGTCGAAGAGGTTGCTGCCTGTGTTCTCCTTTTGGATTTTGATGGACTCCTGTCTCACATTGAGGTCTTTCAACCATTTGGAGTCTATTTTTGTGTGTGGTGAAAGGAAATGGTCCAGTTTCATTCTTCTGCATGTGGCTGTCCAATTTTCCCAACACCATTTGTTGAAGAGACTGTCTCTTTTCCATTGGACATTCTTTCCTGCTTTGCCAAAGATGAGTTGACCATAGAGTTGAGGGTCCATTTCTGGGCTTTCTATTCTGTTCCATTGATCTATGTGTCTGTTTTTGTGCCAGTACCATACTGTCTTGATGATGACAGCTTGGTAATAGAGCTGGAAGTCCGGAATTGTGATGCTGCCAGCTTTGCTTTTCTTTTTCAACATTCCTCTGGCTATTTGGGGTCTTTTCTCATTCCATACAAATTTTAGGATTATTTGTTCCATTTCTCTGAAAAAAGTGGATGGTATTTTGACGAGGATTGCATTGAATGTGTAGATAGCTCTAGGTAGCATTGACATCTTCACAATATTTGTTCTTCCAATCCATGAGCATGGAACGTTTTTCCATTTCTTTGCATCTTCCTCAATTTCTTTCATGAGTATTTTATAGTTTTCTGAGTACAGATCCTTTGCCTCTTTGTTAGATTTATTCCTAGGTATCTCGTGGTTTTGGGTGCAATTGTAAATGGGATCGACTCCTTAATTTCTCTTTCTTCTGTCTTGTCGTTGGTGTATAGAAATGCTACTGATTTCTGTGCATTGATTTTATATCCTGCCACTTTACTGAATTCCTGTATGAGTTCTAGCAGTTTTGGGGTGGAGTCTTTGGGGTTATCCACATAAAGTATCATATCATCTGCAAAGAGTGAGAGTTTGACTTCTTCTTTGCCGATTTGGATGCCTTTGATTTCTTTTTGGTGTCTGATTGCTGTGGCTAGGACTTCCAATACTATGTTGAATAGCAGTGGTGATAGTGGACATCCCTGCTGCGTTCCTGACCTTCGGGGGAAAGCTCTCAGTTTTTCCCCATTGAGAAAGATATTCGCTGTAGGTTTTTCATAGATGGCTTTTATGATATTGAGGTATGTACCCTCTATCCCTATACTCTGAAGAGTTTTAATCAAGAAGGATGCTGTACTTTGTCAAATGCTTTCTCTGCATCTATTGGGAGCATCATATGGCTCTTGTTCTTTCTTTTATTAATGTATTGTATCACACTGATTGATTTGTGGATGTTGAACCAACCTTGCAGCCCAGGGATAAATCCCACTTGGTCTTGATGAATAATCTTTTTAATGTACTGTTGGATCCTATTGGCTAGTATTTTGGTGAGAATTTTTGCATCCATGTTCATCAGGGATATTGGTCTGTAATTCTCCTTTTTGATGGGGTCTTTGTCTGTTTTGGGGATCAAGGTAATACTGGCCTCATAAAATGAATTTGGAAGTTTTCCTTCCATTTCTATTTTTTGGGACAGTTTCACAAGAATAGATATTAATTCTTCTTGAAATGTTTGGTAGAATTCCCCTGGGAAGCGATCTGGCCCTGGGCTCTTGTTTTTTGGGAGATTTTTGATGACTGCTTCAATTTCCTTAGTGGTTATGGGTCTGTTCAGGTTTTCTGTTTCTTCCTGGTTCAGTTTTGTTACTTTATACATCTCTAGGAATGCATCCATTTCTTCCAGGTTATCTAATTTGCTGGCATAGAGTTGCTCATAATATGTTCTTATAATTGTTTGTATTGCTTTGGTGTTGGTTGTGATCTCTCCTCTTGCATTCATGATTTTATTTATTTGGGTCATTTCTCTTTTCTTTTTAATAAGTCTGGCTAGGGGTTATCAATCTTGTTAATTCTTTCAAAGAACCAGCTCCTAATTTTGTTGATTTGTTCTACTGTTCTTTTGGTTTCTATTTCATTGATTTCTGCTCTGATCTTTATTATTTCTCTTCTCCTGCTGGGTTTAGGCTTTATTTGCTGTTCTTTCTCCAGCTCCTTTAGGTGTAGGGTTAGGTTGTGTATTTGCGACCTTTCTTATTTCTTGAGAAAGGCTTGTATTGCTATATACTTTCCTCTTAAGACTGCCTTTGCTGCATCCCAAAGATTTTGAACAGTTGTGTTTTCATTTTCATTTGTTTCCATGAGTTTTTTAAATCTTCTTTAATTTCCTGGTTGACCCATTCTTTCTTTAATAGGATGCTCTTTAACCTCCATGTATTTGAGTTCTTTCTGACTTTCCTCCTGTGATTGAGTTCTAGTTTCAAAGCATTGTGGTCCAAAAATATGCAGGGAATGATCCCAATCTTTTGGTACCGATTGAGACCTGATTTGTGACCCAGGATGTGATCTCTTCTGGAGAATGTTCCATGGGCACTTGAGAAGAATGTGTATTCTGTTGCTTTGGGATGGAATGTTCTGAATATATCTGTGAAGTCCATTTGGTCCAGTGTGTCATTTAAAGTCTTTATTTTCTTGTTGATCTTTTGCTTAGATGATCTGTCCATTTCAGTGAGGGGAGTGTTAAAGTCCCCCACTATTATTGCATTGTTGTCAATATGTTTCGTTGATTTTGTTATTAATTGGCTTATATAATTGGCTGCTCCCATGTTAGGGGCATAGATATTTACAATTGTTAGATCTTCTTGTTGGGTAGACCTTTTAAGTATGATATTGTGTCCTTCCTCATCTCTTATTATTGTCTTTGGTTTAAAATCTTATTTGTCTGATATAAGGATTGCCACCCCAGCTTTCTTTTGGTGTCCATTAGCATGGTAAATGGTTTTCCACCCCCTCACTTTCAACCTGAGGTGTCTTTGGTTCTAAAATGAGTCTCTTGCAGACAGCATATTGATGTGTCTTGTTTTTTTATCCAATCTGATACCCTGTGTCTTTTGACTGGGGCATTTAGCCCATTTACATTCAGGGTTACTATTGAAAGATATGAATTTAGTGCCATTGTATTGCCTGTAAAGTGACCGTTACTGTATATTGTCTGTGTTCCTTTCTGGTCTATGTTACTTTTAGGCTCTCTCTTTGCTTAGAGGACCCCTTTCAAGATTTCTTGTAGGGCTGGTTTTGTGTTTGCAAATTCTTTTAGTTTTTGTTTGTCCTAGAAGCTTTTTATCTTTCTATTTTCAATGACAGCCTAGCTGGATATAGTATTCTTGACTGCATATTTTCTCTTTTAGTGCTCTGAATATAACATGCTTGTCCTTTTGGGGCTGCCAGGTCTCTGTGGATAAGTCTGTTGCCAATCTAATGTTGCTACCAATTTAGGTTACAGACCTCTTCTCCTGTGTGACTTTCAGGATTTTCTCTTTGTCTCTGAGACTTGTAAGTTTTACTATTAGATGTCAGCGTGTTGATCTATTTTTATTGATTTTGAGGGGGGTTCTCTGTGCCTCCTGGATTTTGATGCCTATTTCCTTCCCCAAATTAGGGAAGTTCTCTGCTATCATTTGCTCCAATATACCTTCTGCCCCCTCTCTCTTTCTTCTTCTGCGATCCCAATTATTCTAATATTGCTTTGTCTTATGGTATCACTTATGTCTTGAATTCTGCCCTCGTGATCCAATAGTTGTTTATCTCTCTTTTTCTGAGCATCTTTATTCTCCATCATTTGGTCTTCTATATCACTAATTCTCTCTTCTGCCTCATTTATCCTAGCAATTAGAGCCTCCATTTTGATTGCACCTCATTAATAGCCTTTTTGATTTTGACGTGGTTAGATTTTAGTTCTTTTATTTCTCCAGAAAGTGTTTCTCTAATATTTCCCATGCTTTTGTCAGGCCCAGCTAGTATCTTTATAATCGTCATTCTGAACTCTAGTTCCAACATCTTACTAATGTCTGTATTGATTAGGTCCCTTCAGTCGGTACTGCCTCTTGTTCTTTTTTTTGAGGTGATTTTTTCCGTCTTGTCATTTTGTCCAGAGGAGAATAAATGTATGAGAGAACCAAATGCTAACAGGTTAACAACGACCCCAGAAAAATATACTCTAAGCAAATCAGAAGAGACCTGAAACTGGAGGGAAAGAAACAGAAAGAAAGAAAAAAGAAAAAAGAAAAGAATATGATCAAATATGATCAGCCTGGTGAGTAGATCAGTGCCAAACACTAGATTTTGGGTGTATTTTCATCTGTTAGAAGAAACTCCTTCCCAAAATTTTCAAGAAAGAAAAATTTATATATGTACAAAAATAAGGGTAAATACGATGAAGGGATGGAATATGACTGTAAAAATGAAAAATAAAAGATTTTATTCAAGCAACTGATAAGGTACAAAGTTGGTTGGAAAAAGAAAGATGAGAAATTAAAAAAAAAAAAAGGAGAGAATGTGATTAGGCAGGAGACTAGAACAAAGCCATACACTAGAGATTTAGGGTATATTTTGGTCTGTTAGAAGAAACTGTATCCCAAAATTTTAAAGAGAGAACAGCTTATATATATACCAAAAATAAGGTTAACTACAATGAAGGGATAGGCTATGACTCTAAAAATGAAAATTAAAAAAGATTTTTTAAAAAGCGATTGATAAGATGTTGGTTGAAAAAGGGAAAAAGGAAAAATTTTAAAAAAATTGAAAAAGAAAAAAAAGAAAATTAAAAAAATTAACTTTGAAAGACGAAAGAAACATGGGAAAAAAGCCATGGACTCTATGTGCAGTATTCCCTTAGCACAGGAGTTCTGCCGTTCTCATTGATGGGTAAACTTGGTCTTGGCTGGCTGTTCTTGCTGATCTTCTGGGGAAGGGGCCTGTTGCCATGGTTCCCAAATGTCTTTGCCCAGAGGCGGAATTGCCCCGCCCTTGCCTGGTCCAGGCTAAGTAATCTGCTCGGGTTTGCTGTTGGGAGCTTTTGTTCCCTGCAAGCTTTCTGTACAGCTTTGGAGGACGAGAATGAAAATGGCAGCCTCCCAGTCTCTGCCCCAGAGGAGCCAGGAATTCGGGGCCCCACTCCTCAATGAGCCCCCAGAGAAAAGCAGTCAATCACTCCCATCTCCCCCATCTCCGGCAGCACTCCGTGCTCACCCAGCCTGTGACCGAGCATTTCCATTTCTGGCACATGACCCCATTTGGAGTCTCCAAACCCAACAGATCTTTGTGGTGTGCTCCTGTGCTGCTTCTCCCAGGGGAGGAAGGGGAATCTCCCTGGATCTGCCACTTTTTGGGTCCTTGCTGGAAAAGCGGTGGCCCGACTGTGCCATGGATCACAGTTTATGGCAACCCCGAGCTGACAGCCCGTGCCTCCACTCCGTCTCTGCAGCCGGCTTCCCCGCTCCGATACCTGGGAGCTCTGCCACACTCAGGCACCCCCAGTCTTTCTGTGACCCCGAGGGTCCTGAAACCACACTGTCCCAGTGAGGGTTTAACCCCCGCTTAGCCACTGGAGCGACGTCCCTCAGCAGAGCAGACTTCTTAAAAGTTCTGATTTTGTACTCCCCGGCTCTATCACTTGCAAGTAGTGGCCGACGGAGGCCCCTCCCCCGCCGTCTATCCTCCCGAATATCGCCTCGGATTCACTTCTCCGCACGTCCTACCTTTCAGAAAGTGGTCGCTTTTCTGTTCAGAGAGTTGCTGCTATTCTTTTCTTCAATCTCCTGTTGAGTTCGTAGGTGTTCAGAATGGTTTGATCCCTATCCAGCTGAATTCCTGAGACCAGATGAAATTTAGGTCTCCTACTCCTCCGCCATCTTGCTCCTCCCACCAGTGGCTTTTGGATAAAAGCCTTTGAACTAGAGCTTGAAGCTGAGATGATGGCATGGCTTTTCAGTGTGAAGGTCAGCATGGAAGTGGCCAAGTCTTCGGGGTGAGTCACCTGACCTAGTAGTTTTTTGAGTGAAGTCAAGGAGTATTGGGCACAGTGCTGGAAAGATAGAATATTTTTCTGAAGAATAAAGGACTAAAGTTTCAATTTTGATGAAGTAATATTTTATTCAGTAGTGAAGAAATAACCACAGAAGTTGTTTAGCCAGATAAGTGTACATATTTATTTAACAATAATAAGTATTTATGGACTATTTTATATCTATATAGTACTATCCTAAGCATTTTACAAATATTAATTAATTTATTTCTATAGACTCCTGTGAGTTACTACAACTGTTAGCCACAGTTGGCCTGCGAGAAAACCAAGAGAGGTTAAGTAACTTGCCCAAGTTTACACAGATAGTACGTGGTGGAGCTGGGATTTGAACTCGGGCATCTGGCTTGCAAATTTTTTCTCACAGCCATTGTGTCATGCTGCTTTTAAGGGGAGAGGTCATTTCCTGAACATTCAGTGCTGTGCCTATGGATAGTTGCATTGGAAACACAGGAATGTAGAGTCAGGGCAGTTAAAAAATCTCAGCCAATTGCCTACTCATGAAATCATAAAATTCAAGTGAGTCAGAGGACTGTCTGTAGAGGTTATACACTATCATTATCGTAGAAGACTATACACTTTCTCATTATGAAATATACTTTTTGTGTTGTATCAGCTTTTGCCTTGCATTTTTGCCTTGAATACATGAGTACTTGACTCTTGCTTTCTTTTCATTTGTGTTTTCTGGTATATTTTGTCCTACTCTTTGTTTTTAATCTTTCTAATTAATTTTATTTTAGATATAGCTTCATATATACACTTTGATTTTCTTTTCTGATACAATTTGAAAGTTTTTGTTTCTTTCAGTTGATTACTTTTTTTGATAACTTTATTTTATCTACATTTATTGACAGGAAAGACAGCTATTAGCTGATTTTATGTACGGTTTCTTAATTCTTTATCTTAAAAAAAACCTTTGCTAGGTGGCTTTTGCTGTTATGTATATATATGTGTGTGTGTTCCTTCTTGTAAATTGACAGAGGTTTGGAAGATAAAAAAAAAAATCAATGAATTTTGGCAACTTTGTAGGTGTGGGTGACAAAAGAGAAGGACAAGCCAGAGATGAAGACCAGTGTTTTGAAAGTGAATGACAGTGATAATGCCATTGATATAAGTAGAGATATCAGAGAAGGAAGCATTTTAGGGGATGAGCACCTGTCTTCTTAAATGTTGTGTGTAAGGTCCTGGTGTGTCATTTTTGTGGAAAGGGCTAGCAGATACTTGGTTGGGTGGGAGTGATAAGAAATAAATTTGGTTAGAGAGGCCAGGTTAGAGTTGGCAGTTACGGGGGTCATGCCAGGCAGGGGCACATGGGAGCATGGTCCCTACACTCAGACTCAGGTAGAGTTCAAGTCCAATCCCTCTACTCAGAACAGCATCATCCTAGGAAAATGCTTGCACCCTTGGAAGCTCAGAAATTCTCTTCTTAAGAAGAAAGAAAGAGGGGCACTTGGATGGCTCAGTTAGTTAGGCATCTGACTCTTGGTTTTAGCACAGATCATGATCTCATGGGTCCTGGGATTGAGCCCCACATCAGGCTCCATGCTGAGTGCTAAGTCGTCTTGGGGATTCTCTCCCTCCGCCCCCTCCCCCATTCATGCTCTCTGTCTGTTTCTCAAATAAATAAATCTTTAAAAGAAAAAGAAAAAGACAGGCAGCAAGAATGTCTACACAGTGAGAACTTCTACCTTTTATGGTTGTTTTAAAGATTAAATAAAATCATGGAAAAAAAGCCTAAACCAATTAGCATAGCACCTGGCATATAATGAACCCTCAACAACATTTAGCTATTATAATTATATATCTATAATGATTATTGTAAGCATTGTCCCAGCAGATAGAATCATTGAGGGGGGTTGGAGAGAGTGAAAAAAAAAGAAAAACCCAAATTTTGAGGAACAGGGAATTCAAAAGTAGGAGATAAGTAAAGGAGAAGGAGGACGGATGAAGAAATGAGTAGAGATCATTCAAATGAGAACACAGTTGATTTTAGAGTGGCAGAAGGAATGGAGGAGAAGAGGTTTAAAAAGAAATAGCTGGGTAAGTCTGTTAAATGTCCTGCTGTAATGAGAAATGATGGAAGATGAGAAAATATCACCAAGCTTGAAAAGCAGATTGTTTATGGGGAGCAAAGAGAAGAGTGTTGTGTGGTTTGCCAAAGTGGGGTAAGAACAAAAAAGGTTAGGGATTACATTTTGATCATGTGAACCTGCTTTGGAGATTGTGCTTATAGAAACTTGGCAGTGGCAGGAAGGGAGCTGGAATGGTCATCAGACATGGTGTCCTTAGAACATTCTGGAAAGTCGACAGAGAGCAAAGATTTGAGGGTAAAATCAATTGACATGACATGTTTTTGTGGCCTCTGCATCCACACGAACTGGCATATTTTCAGTGCTCAATAAATTCAGTTAAATGAATCATTGAATGAATTTAGTGCAAGAGGTAGGGATAGGGAAGCTAGGAGCTGGAGCTTCTGAAAAGCAGAGGAAATGATTTAATTTAAAAATCACTTAATGTATTTTCAAGCTGACAGACTTGAATTTGTAAGTGGGAAAACTTTAAAAAAATAAGATATATTGTAAAAACAATAACAAAATATTACATAAAACTTAAATGGTGTGTGTATGTGGAAACTCCTGTAATTTCCATCATACTTATATAATTAAAGTAATTTCTGTATATTCCCTTCCAGTCCTTTATTCATATGCAGTCATATTTTTACATAATTGCAACCACAATATACCGACAATTTGCATCCCGCTTTTTAATTTAGTTCAAGGGAAGTTTAGCTACAATTATTTGAAAGGAAAAAAAATATTGGGTATAAATATTCAGTTACAAATGTGGCAAAGTTTCATTCATCAATCCTCACGTATAGAAAGTGAAAGCAATAGAAATGAGGTAAACAGTGATTCAACAACACTTTCCAGTACTTGCTGGGAAAAAGAAAAACTTTCAGACGTGTGCAACTGAATAAAATATTATAGCTAGAGGCCCTGGTAGCTTTTGCAATATTGTGCTAAGCATTTCTTCATGCTAAATCTCGATGCTTTCTGTTGAATTGCTTTTAATGCCTTATGTAAATATCTGCTTTGTAAGAGGGCGTTATTATTAATTATTATTATTATGGATTTCTATTTGTAAGATGACAACCTGTAAAAATCCTTTGCCAACATTTGGAAAACCGCATTTGCTCCTTGCCTGAGGGATGCACTATCAGTTGGACAAACGCAATGAGGGGAAAGTGATGGCGACAATGTAGCTTTAGCAATGGTCTGGACTTCAGGCCAGAATGGCTCTGCCACAGAAGCACTATTGATGTGCTGTCTGAAAATCATGGAACTTTCTACTCAATAAATTTTGCCTGTGATTCAGGAGTCTTGTGAAGTTTATCACATTTTTTTTTTCTTGAGGCACCCCTTCACAAGTTCTATAATTTCCATAATACCCCTAAATTTTAAGAGCTCTGGATCTGCAGCTACAGGCAGCTGCAGGAGATGAAAAACCAAGGAAGACTTACTTCTTCCCGTGCATTCACTACTCTCTATTAACGTGTTGACAAAAATAGGCCCCCTGCAAATAGGTGGTTGGAGGGAGTCCAAACAAAGAGAAACGGGATTCATTAGTTGATTGATTTTTAATTTATTTTTGAGTTGAAAAAAAAAGCAGGCTTCGAAAACAATTATGCTATTTTTAAGTAATTTTTCGTACTTCACCAGTAGTATGAAAAGTATGACTTTTGAAAGTGAAAATGGGATGGAAGAAAGTCATGTGGCCAGATGGGAGAAAATAAGCTTGCTCTTTTGATTAAAGGATACATGGCTCCTTCTCCTAAATAAATAAGGTTCCAAACCATGTATAATCCATGTCCACATTTGCTGTTTAGAGAGCTAAAGGTACAGCTTAGTCAACTACATAAAATAATTGGCCAGAGGGGGAGAACTGCATGAAACTTTAGTAATTCTTTTCTAATTAGCCGAAATTCAGTCATTTCCCAAAGACAGGTGTCCCTAAGCACATTTATGTGTTTACATGTTTTCTTTTTCCTTCAAAGGAAGGTTGTAAATTGGGAATGGTGCAAGATTTGATTATAAAAATGGTCAATAAAAGACGTTTGTGAATTTTAGTGGCTTGAGTGCCAGAGGTAGAAATTATATAACATATATTTTAATGAAAGAATGTAAATCATATGAGCATTAGCTAACAATTAAATATCTATTATGTACCAGTCACTATCCTAACCACTTTGCAAATAATATCTTTTTTTTTAAGATTTTATTTATTTATTTGACAGAGAGAGACAGTGAGAGAGGGAACACAAGCAGGGGGAGTGGGAGAGGGAGAAGCAGGCTTCCCGCTGAACAGGGAGACCAATGTGGGGCTCAATCCCAGGACCCCGGGATCATGACCTGAGCGGAAGGCAGGCACTTAACAACTGAGCCACCCAGGAGCCCCTGCAAATAATATCTTATTTAGTGCTCACAAAGAATTCTATGAGGTTGGTGCTATTATTGCTATTTTCTTTTTTTAAATAAAAAGCAAAGAAATCATATAGTGAAAGAGCGAACATTTGAACTCAAGTGGTGTGATTCTGCTCATAACCACTATGCAAAATGACTCAACCATCACAAGGGCTAAAATATAAATGAAACAAAGAGAAGACCAAAGTTAATTTTAACATGGTTCTACTTCATGTCATACTCAAGTAGTTTTTATCAAACTCTTCCTTAGAAGGCAAACATAAATTGAAGAAAGACCAAAACTAGGAAAAAAATGAAAAATAAAACAAAGAGCATTACAGAATGCTCTTTGAAAGAGAAAATGCCACTGAGTGAGTTTCCCCAATGTCACAGCCCTTGGCCTTAGGGTAGGTCCCAGCCTTCCACATGTGACTGGACTACACTGAGAGACACAATCAAATGTATTGGCTTGAAGAGCCCAAGGACAAAGGTGACAGCCATTCCAACAGCTGGAAAGGAAAGGGTGATAGGAATGCTGTGAAGAGAAAACCACAAATATGGAGCCCCTGATTCTGCATGTAAATTCTTCCCAAACCTTGGGTTATACACACATGGGACAAACTTCAAGCAGTGCTGCCAGAGCCAACAGAATATTTTGGCCTTTACCTATCACTTAGTTTAAAGTTTCAGTTCAGCTGAGTTAACTGTTAACAGTCTCTGGAAAAGTATGGCAGAACCCAGAATGACCATGATATAACATTCAAAATCTTCATCATGTAATCCTAAATTACTCAGTCTACAAAAAACAGCAGCACACGATCCATACTTAAGAGAAAAGGCTATGAATCAATATGAACTCTGACGTGGACAGACAGTGAATTTGTCAGAGAAGGATTTTTAATTCAACTATTGCAATTATTGAGAAATATTTGTAACAAACATAAAAAAATAGGAAATTTCAGAACAGAGGTGGAAATAGAAAAAAAGGATCAGTAGCACTATACATTATAAAATCTGAAATTTTAAAATTTACTAATTAGAACTAAGTGGAGATTTAAAAAGACAGAAAGAAAGGACTGCACCTGGAGATAGAGTAATAGAAATTAGTAGTCTGAAGAAAAGGGAGAAGAAAATATTTAAAAAAGGAACAGTGCCTTAGGATCTGAGACAACACCAAAATGTCTAACCTAAATGTAATTAGGGTCCCAGTATGAAGTGAGAGAAGAAAGGGCAGGAACAAAATATTTGAATAAAGAATTTCCAAAAATTTCCCAAATTTGTTAAAAGACATAATTTTATAGATCGAAGATGCTTAGCAAAGTAAAAGAAAATTTGAAAGTAGCCAGAAAGAGACTGCAATCATATGTATGGTGACTAATTTCTCATCAGAAACAATGGAGGGCAGAACACTGAGCAACAACATAAAATTTTCTCCATCTTATGTGAAATGATCATTTTAAGTATGCTGCAAACATTGCAGGTTGTGTATAGTATTCCTTAGAACAATAACTGAAGTAAGAAAAGAAAGGAGAAAGAGTAACAAGAAACAGATGAGACACAGGAAAAAAAAGTTAAATGGTAGACACAGATCCAACCATATGAATAATTACATTAAATGTAAATGGCCTAGGCATTCCAATTAAAAGGCAATAAATATCAGTATAGATTAAAAAGAACAAGACCCATATCTAAAGAGAAGCATTTCATGTATAAAACACAAATGAGCTAAAATTAATTAGATGGAAACATTATACTATTCAAATAGTAATAATAAGAATGCTGAAGTGTCTACGTTAAAATCAGATAATCCAGACTTAAGACAAAGAGTATTATGAGGTAGAGTTAAAAGTTAATGGCAGACTTTAGATGGTATGCATGTGAGTATTCACTGTAGCATTCCTGCAGTGTTTCTAATATTGAACATTCTTACAATATTTTGCTGACAAAATTTAACTTTAATCCATATTAAAAATGGTAGTGTTGGGAACAAACAACAAGAGAGGTAACAATGGTAAATTATTACCTCAACTAAGTGTTGTCTAAACTAAGACACAGAAACTTGGGTTCAAGTCCCAGATCTTCTAAAATCTGCCTCACTGACCTTGAGCCCAACAGCCCTTCTAAGAATCAGTTTCCTACCTATAAAATGAGGCATTTTTTTCCAAGTATGTTTTGGTAGCTTTTCATAAACATAGTAGGATATTCCAGTTGGTTTTTTTTTTAAGATTTTATTTAATTATTAGAGAGAGAGAGAACAAGCAGGGGGAGCAGGAGAGGGAGAAGCAGCCTGCCTGCTTAGCAGGGAGCCCAATGTGGGGCTCGATCCCAGGACCTGGGATCATGACCTGAGCCAAAGGCAGACCATTAACCAACTGAGCCACCCAGGCTCCCCTCATTAGTTTTTGTTTTCTTTTGTTTTTTAGTTCACTAGTATATAATCTTTTCTTGTTTTAGAGAAAAGTAGCAGAATGTGTATGCAAATTTATGAATTTTGATGACCTTTGGATCATGGAAGACTGCTGATTTAATTTAAATTTTGCTTTTTTTTTTCTTTTAACATTCATAGCCAAAGTCAAATTTGTCCACTACAATAAATCACTTTCTCTAATTTACAAGCACACTTAATGACGATCATTGACTGCCCTCTCTCATGTCTCTCATAGGACAGACTGGAAGAATTCATCACTTAAGGAATCCTGTGAAAACAGAAACTGGATTTGGAATTTAAACTAGCAAACAGGATCATAAACAAATATCCTGTCTTCTAATCAAAGCAATATCTTGCCTCTAGTCATTAAATAAATAATTTTAAATGCAGAATTTTCTGGTAACGTTGGAGAACAGCAGTGCCAGAGCCCTTCAGGGATGAAGTACATTTTGCAGTTCCACAAGCTGCTGGGGCTTTTGACATTTGTTCCAATTTTGACTAAGTGAAGGGGGGACCTTAAAGGCTCTCCACCTGTGGGCAAGCTTTAAGAGACCTCCACACCACAGACTGTTTTTTCCTTCTTTAGGTGACCTCCATGGGGAAAAAAAAAAATCACGAATTTACAAACCTGAGAAGCCCTTCAAAACATTTATAGCAGGAAGAATAAATGGAGTACGGGAGCAGCCTTTAGCTGGGCTATGAAAAACTTATAGCCAGGCTATTTATATGTTAGCCCTGGGCTCAGTAGGAGTTAATGTTCAGCAGGCAGAAAAAAATACATTGTTAAATTTTACACCCTCATATGCTATCAAAACCTTGGTATGTGTGATACCCAGACTTTTGCTTGCAGTGGTACTGTGATTCTAGTGTATAGTGCAGTCTGACGGTATTCTGCAGTGGGTTGGAAACTGCGCAAGTATCGGGGAAGGCAATAAATCCATAAAGACTTGCATTAAAGCCCATTTCTTTCATGTTGGGTGAATTTTGGTTATTAGGGAAGGAAGTGGGTTTTTTTTCCCTACATGCACCAAGCAGCAGCTTTTCCTACAAGCCCACATTTTGTTTTGCAGGTCTGGTACTCAATAGGGAAATTCCCTGAAGGCAAGATACTGGAAATGTACAAGCAAGTGTCTCTCATAAGATACTTATTGAAACAGGAGTTCTACAGGTAGTATTTTCTTATTTTTTTTTTTCTCATATTACTTTACCACCTGTCAGTTTTACTGTTGTCAAGAGAACTCAGTCTAAACACTATGGCTTTAATAACTTTTAAGTCATCAAAACTTCAGTGATAAGTGGTTTGTGAACATCTGAAAAAAATAATACAGAACAGTTTTTAAGTAAAAAAGAGTAACATTTGCATAAGCACTTTGTTTTATTTTATCTATTTATTTTTTAAAATTTATTTTTGCCTTTTTGAAGTTACTGAATTTTTTTTTTTCTCTGCAGAGTTAGCATCAAGTTAGAGCAAAGTGATGTTTTGTTGGGCAATATCTTATGGCATAGATTGTTTTTTGCTGTTTCATTAATGAGAATAATAAGGAATCTGTGATTTTTTAAAAATGGATACCCAAAAATGTAGAACATGTAATTATAATAATATTAACAAAATCCTGACAAAGTATAACCAAAAATAATCATACAAGAATGTTTGTCAGTAATTTGGAATCTAGAAGAGATGAGAGACTAGTATATTTCATATATATATATGTGCATATACTCATAGGCACATACACATACATACATACATAAAAAGAGCTAATTGCTGAAGCTTTTTATTTTGATGAAGTCCCAATAGTTCATTTTTGCTTTTATTTCCCTTGCCTCAGGGAAGGGGATTTCTATCTAGTAAGAAGTTGCTAAGGCCAATGTCAAAGCGGTTACTGCTTGTGTTCTCCTCTTTAATGGTTTGCTGTCTTATATTTAGGTCTTTAATTCATTTTGAATTTATTTTTGTGTGTGGTGTAAGGAAATGGTCCAGTTTCATTCTTCTGCATGTGGCTGTCCAATTTTCCTAACACCATTTGTTGAAGAGGCTGTCTTTTTTCCATTGGACATTCTTTCCTGCTTTGTCAAAGATTAGTTGACCATAGAATTAAGGGTCCATTTCTGGGCTCTCTGTTCTGTTCCATTGATCTATGTGTCTGTTTTTGTGCCAGTACCATACTGTCTTGATCACTACAGCTTTGTAATATAACTTGAAATCCAGAATTGTGATGCCTTCAGCTTTGCGTTTCTTTTTCAACATTGCTTTGGCTTTTCAGGGTCTTTTGTGATTCCTCACAAAATTTAGAATTGTTTGTTTTAGCTCTGTGAAAAATGCTATTGGTGTTTTAATAGGGTTTGCATTAAATGTGTAGATTTCTTTGGGTGTTATAGACATTTTACTTTATTTTTTTTTAAGATTTATTTATTTATTTATTAGAGAGAGAGAGCATGAGAGGGGGGAAGGGCAGAGGGAGAAGCAGACTCCCCGCTGAGCAAGGAGCCTGATGTGGGACTCGATCCCGGGACTCCAGGATCATGACCTGAGCCGAAGGCAGTCGCTTAACCAACTGAGCCACCCAGGCACCCTAGACATTTTAATAATATTTGTTCTTTAAATCCATGAGCATGGAATGTCTTTCCATTTCCTTGTGTCATCTTCAGTTCCTTTCATCAGTGTTTTATAGTTTTCAGAGTACAGGTCTTTCACCTCTTTGGTTAGGTTGATTCCTAGGTATCTCATGGCTTTTGGTGCAATTGTAAATAAGATTAATTCCTTAATTTCTCTTTCTGCTGCTTCATTATTGGTGTATAGAAATGCAACAGATTTCTGTAGGCTAATTTTAAACAGCCCAAGTGTCCAATGACTGCTGAATGGATAAAAAAGATGTGGTATATATATATTATTCAGCCATCAAAAAGAATGAAATCTTCCCTTTTGCAATGATGTGGATGGAGCTAGAGAGTATTATGCTAAGTGAAAGCAGTCAGTCAGAGAAAGACAAATACCATATGATTTCACTGGTATGTGGAATTTACAAAACAAAACAAATGAGCATAGGGAAAAGAAGAGGCAAATTAAGAAACAGACTCTTAACTATAGAGAACAAACTGATGGTTACCAGAGGGGAGGGGGTTGGGGGATGGATGAGGCGATGGGGATTAAGGAGGGCACTTGTGATGAGCACCGGGTGATATATGGAATCACTAAATTGTGCACCTGAAACTAATATTACACAGTGTGTTAACTAATTGGAATTTAACTAAACATTTTTTAAAAAGTTACTTGCCAGATGTGACCATCTAGTCAGTGATATTCAAGCCTACTATAAATTAGAATCACTTCAAGGAAGAGTAAAACAAAATACCCAAACTAATGTCCAGTTCCAAAGACTTTGACTCCATTGGTCTGGTGGTGCTCAGGCATGAGACTTTTCAAAGCTCCTGGGAGAGTCTTTTGTGCAGACAAGGTTGTAAAATACAACATTATGATGGTTTATTTTCTCTTTCAATAACCTTGTTGTTTCCTCATCATCTTGTCTTTTCCCCCATGCCTTGTCTTGCCCTTTTCTTTTTCTTTTTAAAAATTTAATGTATTTATTTTTGTTGTTGTCATTGCTGGGCTTGATAGGGCCGGATGAGGACAGCTGGGGAGCCAGAGGGGAGAATGATGGCAGACTCTTTGCAGTTTGATTTATCTCATCAGTTCAAAGATTTTTGCATTGATAATGTTTAAATTTTGATCTAGAAGATTGTGAGTTTAACTTTTTTGATGACCACAGAGAAAGTGGTACTATGTCATCAGGCGCTGTGAAGATGAAGTGGTACCTTCTTGAAACAGGTGTGTCGTGACTGTCAGAGTCCAGACAGGCTTGTCCTGTTCATCCTGCTTCCAGAGCCATGGCTGGGGTGGTACGCAGCAGAGCCACGCCGCTGAGAGAACATTCCAAGGAACTGTGAATTGTCTAATTGAAGAGAGGATTGAACACCTCAATGCTGCCCAGCTAAACACCAGTCTCTTCCTTGGATGGCCACAATACAGGCTGAGAACGGGAGCAACCGACACTGTTATTATCACAGCCACTTCACTGGCTAAACATCTGCCTGTGGATAACTATTTACTTTAAAAAATCCTCCCAGGGGCGCCTGGGTGGCTCAGTCGGTTAAGCCTCTGCCTTCCGCTCAGGTCATGATCCCAGGGTCCTGGGATAGAGCCCTGCATTGGGCTCCTTGCTCAGCGGGGAGCCTGCTTCTCCCTCTGCCCGCTGCTCCCCCTCCTTGTGCTCTCTCTCTGTCAAATAAATAAATACAATCTTAAAAAAATAAAAATATCATCCCAAACACCCCTACTTATTTCAAAAGATTTAAACATTTAATTTCCTCAGCTTTGAATATTAGTTGTAGATTGTCTCAGAAGTGAGCTGCACGAATTTCACATACTATTAATAGGATTCAAAGCATAGTGGCAATTTTTTTTCTCTTTTTCCCCCAGATATTTGTAAAATATATAGATGTTTTCTGATAAAGGGGTTTGCCTCATAATTTAAAATTTTTCCTTCAGAGCTCTTACCAGACTCTTTCCCTATCTTCCTGCTGAATAATGTGAATCCATTCTCCTGATCTTAGTGGTTATAATTTGTAGAAAAGGATGTGTGTGTGTGTGTGTGTGAGAGAGAGAGAGAGAGGAATGCTGACAACTGCCAAGTGTCAGAGAACTCTGTTGTCAGAGGGTGGGAAACCCTTCGGTTCTTGGATTTGGCAGGGAGAGTCAATCTCTTCTTTCTCCATACCTCGAGGGTATCATCTGTTTAAGTAGTCAGCAAAGTGTTGGCTCTCTTGTGAATAGAAGGCTCTTTTCAGCCTGTCATCTTGGAGATCTCACATCCAGAAATGATACCTGCTCCCGGAGAGCGTTCATTTGATATAAAGAAACAAATCTTCTATAAATATATTTTAATTCATAATAATTTCAATTATGTGACATACGAATCAAGGCTGAGCAGAAAAGCTACTGACCTTGCAATGCATTTAAAGGCAAACAATGCGAGAAGATATATGACTGGGGTAGAATTATGTAATGTCTATGCTGACAACATCAAAGCCAGTATTTGTAATGTGACAATTTAAATATTCAGCTAATAAATTTGTCACACTCTCAAAAACACGGTGTCACGAAACGAGATAATAATTTGCACCTGAAAAAGAGCTGAATATTTTTCATTTTTTCTTCCCAAATCTTCCCTGTCCTACTCTGTCCTGTCCTGTGCCCCTAGGACTGTTCTCTACTGACCACATAGGGCCAGGCTCCCTTGCCCCTGACTTGGAGTTGACTTTAGCTGTATAGAAACACTGGCAGAAGATTAGGGGGTGGAAGGAGAGAATGGTCAGGAAAAGTATTCCCTTTTCATCACAGTGGGGGTGTGGGGTGACTGGATTCCATTATGAAGGCTGTAGCTCCTGTCGGGCAGCTCTCTCTTAGAGCTTCAGCTCTCTGCAGGTTCTAGTAATTGCTCCTTCCCACGGGGTCTTCAGGCCGAGGGGTAATAACAGATGGCATGCATCCCCACCCCTTGTGGTTTCCTCTAACTTTGCCACCCCCTTCACGTTGTTCCTTCACTGATGGCTCTTCCACCATCCCTTTTGAGTGAGCTCCCAAGCGATTGAAAATAAATGGCTGAAGACATGTTTTAGTGAGTAGGAATGCATCAACAATTACTTGTTGAGCACCATTTACATACCTGGCTTTGGAGGTTATATAAGGAAGGTATTAAAAAATTTTTTTTGTCAACCAAAAATGTATAGTTTTTTTTTTTTTTTAAGATTTTATTTATTTGGCAGAGAGAGAGACAGTGAGAGAGGGAACACAAGCAGGGGGAGTGGGAGAGGGAGAAGCAGGCTTCCCGCTGAGCCCGGATCCCGATGTGGGGCTCGATCCCAGGACCCTGGGATCATGACCTGAGCCGAAGGCAGATGCTTAACGACTGAGCCACCCAGGCGCCCCGTCCAAAAATGTACAGTTTTGTTAAGGAGTGTGATATTTGCTCCTCACATAATAGGCTGGACTTATGGGTGTTTAATGGCAGGTTATTTTTGCTTAAGACTTCAATGCTGGATTCTGGGAGGTGACCCAGTAGGGACCATGATTGCTATGGACTGAATGTTTAGGTCCCCTTTAAAAATCATATGTTGCAGTAAGACTGTTAAATCACAGACCTGTACCTCTGAAACAAATAATACATTGTATGTTAAAAAAAGAAGAAGAAGAAGAAGAAGAAGAAGAAGAAGAAGAAGAAGAAGAA
>NC_058412.1:82314869-82319126 GCF_002201575.2 Neomonachus schauinslandi | reverse complement strand
AAGAAGAAGAAGAAGAAGAAGAAGAAGAAGAAGAAGAAGAAGAAGAAGAAGAAGAAGAAGAAGATAGCAGGAAGGGAAAAATGAAGGGGAGGAAATCAGAGGGGGAGACAAACCATGAGAGACTATGGACTCTGAGAAACAAACTGAGAATTCTAGAGGGGAGGGGGGTGGGGGATGGGTTAGCCTGGTGATGGGTATTAAAGAGGGCACATATTGAATGGAGCACTGGGTGTTATATGCAAACAATGAATCATGGAACACTACATCAAAAACTAATGATGTAATGTATGGTGATTAACATAATGTAATAAAATAAAACAAAAATCACATGTTGCAACCTAGTCCACAATGTAATGATATTTGGAGGTGGGGCTTTGGGAGGTGAGTGGGTCATGAGTAGCTTTAATAAAAGAGACCCCAGAGAGCTTCTTCACCCTTTCTGCCATGAGAGGTCACAGAGAGAAGTGCTGTCGGTGAGCCAGGAAGCAGGTCTTATTAGCCACCAAATTTGCCATCATTTTGATCTTGGACTTCGAGCTCAGAAATTAATGTATGTTGTTTAAGCCGTCTAGTCTGTGGTAGTTTGTTACAACAGCCTGAATGGACTCAGAAAGGAATGTTGCTAGCTCAGCAAAAGTTATGTTTTATTCAAGACTCAAGGTAACGGAGAGATGTCAAGAACTTAAAGATAGAACCCAGTCTCTTTATTATTAAAATGCCAGAAAAAGTATGAATTCTTAATCATTTACTTTTACATGTTAACTTTAAAGGATATCTACCTTCATAAATAGTGAGTCTAAATGCTCATCATAGAAAAGAAAAGCTTTTTTTTTAGCTCATTTCTTTCACTCTGTTATAACTGCTTCGTTAACAGCATGGTATCTATTCAGGCTCAGTGAGAAATAATCTCTCTCTTTCTCCTTTCTTTTTCTTTTTTTGTGTTGTTTGCAAGTAAATAAAAAAAAAAGTTTCCCCAAATGTAACAAAATGCCATTGAAATTTTGATAAGAAATGCATTGAATTTATAGACCATTTTGGCTAGTATGGATATTTTAATCTACCCCTATATCCATTCTGTGTAATTGGGGGGAAAACATTTTTTTTCTTTTGTATATTTTTAATCCATATTTGTTAAAACTCTTTGATTTACAAATTACAAAATTGAACTCATACTACCTTAAGCAGACTGGAGGATGACTGGTTCTCATAAATAAAAATTCTAGGGTTAGCTTTGTCTGCCGGCAGAATGAAAATATGGAGTTCAGATAACATCACCTGCTCTCTCTCTTTTCCTTTTTGGAATTTTTGTGTTGTTTTCATTCTTTTCTGATGATGAAGGGCAAACCCAACTCCACTCTACATTTTTCCTATGAGTTATGATCCCAGAGAAGGAAAGTATCTTCTCTGATTCCTGCACTAGCAATGTTTAGGGGAAGACACTTATTGTTCATTTGGATCCTGTGCCCACCCTATACCAAACGTGATGTCCAGGAGAACACGTGTCTCTGGTTGTCAATGATTGGGTCCCACATACTGTCAGGGAGAAGGAAAAAGGGAAGGGAGAAGAATTGGTAGAAGATGGGGGTCAGGGATGATTAGCTGTAGCTGGAGCAGAACTGGGAAGGAAGGTTTTATAAACACTTCACTCACGCAGCAGCTTTTACACTGATTGTGCTGTGGTCCGTGTTAGAGATGGAGCCCAGGCTGTTAGATATTTTCTTGGCAGCAGCTACAATGACATCCTAATGTATCTAAGTCCAGATTCCCACACAGATGAACCCAATGGCTCACAACAGAGCAAATGAAATAAAACTCTTCAGTTTGCACTCACAAAACCTTAGTGGGACAGTGGGTCAGAAAATCATACACCTTAATCCATCCTCTCTACTTTCTGTAGGTAGACCTCTTCCATTAATATCAAAACCAGGGTGTTGATCCCTGGCAACCATTCCACAGCCTTTCTCCTTCTCTTTGGGAATCCCTAAGACCATCTCATTCCAAAAAAGAGATGTTCATACCCTTTGGATCTCAAAAGGGAAGAGTTTGGTATCTTGATCCATTTATTCCCAGAACCTCCATTAGCTTATGAACACATTGATCAACATTCTTCCTTATCTAAAAAGAAAACATTGGAAGAGACAAAATTAATTAATCCACAAATACCAGTTATAGCAAACTCAGGGTCAAAATTACTCACTTGTGTCACTTGTATCAAACTACAAGATGCCTCTGTGGAATCATTTATGGAACAAAGAGATGATAAATTATTTTAGAGTGTCTTTTTTTTTTTAAAGATTTTTATTTATTTATTTGACAGAGAGATAGAGAGAGAGAACAAGTACGCAGAGAGGCAGGCAGAGGGAGAGGGAGAAGCAGGCTCCCCGCTGAGCAGGGAGCCTGATATGGGGCTTGATCCCAGGACCCTGGGATCATGACCCGAGCCGAAGGCAGCCGCTTAACCGACTGAGCCACCCAGGCGCCCCGTTAGAGCGTCTTTTTATTGCCAAATTGCTACCAAGAAGTTTACCATGCTATTTTTATAAGAAACCCACTTAAAAGCATTAATATAAAAGTATCAATTACCAGATGCCCAGGCATTAAGCCAAAGATTTGTAAATAAATGGTGACCCAAAGAAAGAAGGTCTTTTTCTTTAAGGAAGCTGTATGTTAGTGTAGGAAGTGAACAATGTGAAATGGTAGCAATAAATTATTAAAATAATTACAGACTATAGGAAGGACCAAGATGACTATAAACAGAATGCTGTTATAGAAAAAGCAGCCATGTAGGATGGACTCCTTTAAAGAGAGTCATGAGAGAAAGTGTCTCAATAAAATTATTTTTATGTTGAGACATGAGGTCTAGAAAGTGGAAGCCTTTGGAAAGAGCAAACGGAGAGTGCAGGGAAGAGTGGACTGCAATGTAGGCGTAGGGTGAGAAGAGCTTGATCTCTTTGCAGATCTAGAATGATGTGTCAGTGGAGCAAAATGTGTGAGATGGAGAGTCACACGAGAATTATGAGACAACCCTGTGTTTCTCGAGTGGAAGACTTAATATTGTTAAAATATCCATACTAGCCAAAATGGTCTATAAATTCAATGCATTTCTTATCAAAATTTCAATGGCATTTTGTTACAGAAATAGAAAATGATATTTTAAAATTCATCAGAGACCACAGAAAACTCTGAATAGCCAAATCAATCTTGAGAAAGAAGACAAAGCTGGAGGCACTAAGTTTTCTGACTTCAAAATATATTGCAAAACTATAGTAATTAAAACAGCATGGTACTGGTATAAAGACAGACATACAGGCCAGTGGAACAAAATGAGGAGTTTAGAAATAAATCCACACATTTATGGCCAACCGATCTTTGACAAGGGTGCCAAGACTACACAATGGGGAAAGAATGCTCTCTTTAAAAAATGGTGCTGAGACAATTAGGTACCCATATGCAAAAGATTGAAATCAGACCCTCATCTAATACCATACTCAAATACTAAGTCAAAATAGATTAAAGACTTTAAAATAATAAAAAAAAAACCTATAAAGCTACTGGAAGGAAACAGACAAGTGAAGCTACATCAAACTAAAAAAGGCTCCTGCATAGCAAAGGAGGCAGTCAACAGAGTGAGAGGGCAAACTTGACTGGGAGAAAATATTTGCAAACCCTATATCTGATAAGGGCTTAATATCCAAAACATAAAAGGAACTTCTACAACTCAAGAGAAAAAAAAATGTAACCCTGGTAAAAAATGGGCTAAGGACTTAAATAGATATTTCTCTCAAGAAGACATGCAAATGGCCAACAGGTACCTGAAAAGATGCTCAACATCACGCATCATCAGGCAAATGTAAATCAAAACCACAATGAGATGTCATCTCACAGCTGTCAGGATGGCTAGTAGCATAAAATCAAGAGATAACCTGTGTTAAAAAGGAAGTGGAGAAATTGGAGTCTTTGCACATTGTTTGTAAGACTGCAAAATGGCATAGCTGCTATGGAAAATAGCATGGATGGTCCTCAAAAATTACAAATAAAACTACAATATGATCTAGAAATCCCATTTCTGGGTGTTTATTCAAAAGAATTGAAATTGGGATTTCAGAGAAATGTTACCTTCCCATGTTCATTGCAGCACATTCACAATAGTCAAGATGTGGTAAACAACCTAAATGTTCATGGGTAGATGAATAAGTAAAGAAAATGTGGCGCATATATATATATATATATATATATATATATATATATATATATATA
>NC_058412.1:82303184-82314859 GCF_002201575.2 Neomonachus schauinslandi | reverse complement strand
AGAGAGAGAGAGAGAGAGAGAGAGAGAGAGAGAGAGATTGGGATATTTTCAGCCTAAACAAGAAGGAATTCTGTAATATGTGACAATATGGGTGAACCTGGAGGACATGATGCTAAGTGAAATAAGCCAGTCACAGAAGGACAGATATTGCATGATTACACTTATGAGGTATCTAAAATAGGCAAATCATAGAATGAGAACATTGGAATGGTGGCTCTAGGGGCTGTAGGGAGGGGGAAATGGAAAGTTGCTAATCAATGTGCATGAAGTTTCACTTAAGTAAGATGAATAAATTCTAGAGATCAGTCATACGACATTGTACCTACAGTTTACAGTATTATATTGTACTCTTAAATATTTCTTAAGAAAGTAGACCTCATGTTAAGAGTGGCATATTCCATATTGGAGTTGCTTCTTCCCCTTTGCTCCCAGAATGAAGATACAATGGAACAGTGAGAGCTTTCCCACAGCTGACATTTAAGAGGAAGGAGAAATAATCTTTTGAGGTTGTAAGCTCTGAAAACTTGTGGGTTCTTTATTAGACAGTCTAGTGTAGCATAAACTGACAAAGACATAAATTGTGAGCTAGAGGTGGGGTATTACCGTAACAGCAACAACAATCACAAAACCCTAAACCATGTGGCATCTCCTGCTGACAGGATGTTGAGCAATAAGGAAAATGTTGTTGGATGCTGGAAAGACATTGCTCCACATCAGACAGGGGCAAAACTGTGGAAAACTGTCACCTGTACCTCCAGATGAGATGCCAGTGAAGACATCAATTACCACCCCTGTGTAGTAGTCTGATTGAAAATGTACACATGGGCACCTGGGTGGCTCAGTTGGTTAAGCGACTGCCTTCGTCTCAGGTCATGATCCTGGAGTCCCGGGATCGAGTCCCGCATCGGGCTCCCTGCTCAGCGGGGGGTCTGCTTCTCCCTCTGCCCTCTTCCCTCTCGTGCTCTCTGTCTCTCATTCTCTCTCTCTCAAATAAATAAATAAAATCTTTAAAAAAAAAAAAGAAAATGTACACATGGAAATGAGTCATGAGGGAACCTCAGAAAAACCCATAGTTGGACTATTCTATTAAAATAAATGGGATGAGGGAGGGGCTGTGGTCTTCAAAAGTGTCAATGTCATAAAAGACAAAGAAAAGTGGTGGAAATGTTTCAGATGAAAGAAGTGAGAGAGACATGGAAGTCAACGCAGTGCTTGACCATGGACTGGATGCTGTGCTGGAGGAAGAGAAAATACTATAAAGGCCATTACTGGACAAACTGACAAAGTGGAATAAGGACAGTCTCTTCTGTATCAGTGAGGGGATCACTGG
This sequence comes from Neomonachus schauinslandi, assembly GCF_002201575.2. Lineage (NCBI taxonomy): Eukaryota > Metazoa > Chordata > Mammalia > Carnivora > Phocidae > Neomonachus > Neomonachus schauinslandi. The sequence goes on along the minus strand of NC_058412.1, from coordinate 82,313,529 downwards.
AGAGGAAGAGACTGGACCGGTGGAAGTTTCTGTGCTCCAAACAGGACTTGCATTAAAAAGATCATTGCCAGGTTTTCTGGTTGGTCAAACCCTTGAGTTTCTTTTATGGGAGCACGGGGTGAGTGCTGGAGTGGGAGAAGATGAAAGAAGAAATGGAAACTTCTAGTTATTCTGAGGTATGAGGAAGAACACTTCCTCTATTTGTAGTGACAGAGCCTATATTGCACAAAATGTTTATAGTGGCCCTATCAGGGGAGGGAAATGGTGCCACTTTTCTTTCTGTGGGTTGACGAGTTGTCCTAGGAGAATGTGGTGTGTATGCTCATGTCTTCTATCTTCATGTTTATTTCAGCAACATCTGGAAAGAAGCCATCTTGGGGACTTCTATCCCTGTCTTATTTTTAACAGTATCTAAAAGCACACATTTGTGGTTGTTCTATTAAAACAGTTACTTCCACTCTTTACCTACCTATCCACAGCTCATGCTAATCTTCTTTTCCTCTCTTCCCCCCCTTTTTTTTTTTGAGAATTTAGTAGTTATCTACAGCATTACTTAGCATCATATTAACTCAATGAATATACTAATTCTTCTCTATCTCATTGCTGTTGAGGAGCTACTATATGACAGAAACTTGGATAGTCATTTGAAATAGGTACATACATTACTTATCAAGGAGCTTATGGATTAATGAATAGAGACTTGAAAAAGGCAAGACAATGATAGCATATAGTTAATATAATATTAATATATTAATAACAATGTTAATATATATAATTATATATATAAAACTCCAGAATTCTGAGATGTACAAAGAAATAAAAATAATAATAGATCAGATGATTATTATGGAAGACAAAGATGATAAACTAACATTTATTAAAGTATAAAACCATTTTATTGTGTAAAATTAAAAAAATGAGTTGACAGCACTAAATACTTTCTCAGAGAACACATATTAGTTTTGATACAATTATGATTAAAATGACTGTAGTCACAAAAAGAGCCAAAACAATGCGAATAGCAAATCTACTACGTCAAAATGTCATGATTAAAAAAAGAGCCAAAAGTTCTACAGTGATAAGTATCTGAAAAACATAAATTTTTAAAGTGACTGTGGAATAAGGAAAACATTTTATAAACTAAAAAATACAAAGAAATGTAAACAAACGATACTGGAACTTAATTTTTTTTTTATTCTTATGTTAATCCCCATACATTACATCATTAGTTTTAGATGTAGTGTTCCATGATTCATTGTTTGTGCATAACACCCAGTGCTCCATGCAGAACGTGCCCCCCTCAACACCCACCACCAGGCTAACCCATCCTCCCACCCCTCTAGAACCCTCAGTTTGTTTCTCAGAGTCCACCGTCTCCCATGGTTTGTCTACCCCTCCGATTTCCCCCGCTTCATTCTTCCCCTCCTGCTACCTTCTTCTTCTTCTTCTTTTTTTTTTTTCTTAACATAAATTGCATTATTTGTTTCAAAGGTACAGATCTGAGATTCAACAGTCTTGCACAATTCACAGCGCTTACCGGAGCACATACCCTCCCCAGTGTCTATCACCCAGTCACCCCATCCCTCCCACCCCAACCCCCACTCCAGCAACCCTCAGTTTGTTGCCTGCGATTAAGAATTCCTCATATCAGTGAGATCATATGATACATGTCTTTCTCTGTTTGACTTATTTCACTCAAAATAATACCCTCAGTTCCATCCACGTCGTTGCAAATGGCAAGATCTCATTCCTTTTGATGGCTGCATAATATTCCGTTGTATATATATACCACTTCTTCTTTATCCATTCATCTGTCGATGGACATCTTGGCTCTTTCCACAGTTTGGCTATTGTGGACATTGCTGCTATAAACATTGGGGTGCATGTACCCTTTCGGATCCCTACTTTTGTATCTTTGGGGTAAATACCTAGTAGTGCAATTGCTGGATCATATGGTAGCTCTATTTTCAATTTTTTGAGGAACCTCCATACAGTTTTCCAGAGTGGCTGCACCAGCTTGCATTTCCACCAACAGTGTAGGAGGGTTCCCCTTTCTCCGCATCCCTGCCAACATCTGTCGTTTCCTGACTTGTTAATTTTAGCCATTCTGACTGGTGTGAGGTGGTATCTCATTGAGGTTTTGATTTGGATTTCCCTGATGCCGAGCAATATTGAGCACTTTTTCATGTGTCTGTTGGCCATTTGGATGTCTTCTTTGGAAAAATGTCTGTTCATGTCTTCTGCCCATTTCTTGATTGGATTCTTTGTTCTTTGGGTGTTGAGTTTGATGAGTTCTTTATAGATTTTGGATACTAGCCCTTTATCTGATATGTCATTTGCAAATATCTTCTCCCATTCTGTCGGTTGTCTTTTGGTTTTGTTGACTGTTTCCTTTGCTTTGCAAAAGCTTTTTATCTTGATGAAATCCCAATAATTCATTTTTGCCCTTGTTTCCCTTGCCTTTGGTGATGTTTCTAGGAAGAAGTTGCTTTGGCTGAGGTCAAAGAGGTTGCTGCCTGTGTTCTCCTTTAGGATTTTGATGGACTCCTGTCTCACATTGAGGCCTTTCAACCATTTGGAGTCTATTTTTGTGTGTGGTGTAAGGAAATGGTCCAGTTTCATTCTTCTGCATGTGGCTATCCAATTTTCCCAACACCATTTGTTGAAGAGACTGTCTTTTTTCCATTGGACATTCTTTCCTGCTTTGTCAAAGATTAGTTGACCATAGAGTTGAGGGTCCATTTCTGGGCTCTCTATTCTGTTCCATTGATCTATGTGTCTGTTTTTGTGCCAGTACCATGCTGTCTTGATGATGCCAGCTTTGTAATAGAGCTGGAAGTCCGGAATTGTGATGCCGCCAGCTTTGCTTTTCTTTTTCAACATTCTTCTGCCTCTGCGAGGTCTTTTCTGGTTCCATACAAATTTTAGGATTATTTGTTCCATTTCTTTGAAAAAAGTGGATGGTATTTTGATGGGGATTGCATTGAATGTGTAGATTGCTCTAGGTAGCATTGACATCTTCACAATATTTGTTCTTCCAATCCATGAGCATGGAACGTTTTTCCATGTCTTTGCATCTTCCTCAATTTCTTTCATGAGTATTTTATAGTTTTCTGAGTACAGATCCTTTGCCTCTTTGGTTAGATTTATTCCTAGGTATCTTATGGTTTTGGGTGCAATTGTAAATGGGATCGACTCCTTAACTTCTCTTTCTTCTGTCTTGTTGTTGGTGTATAGGAATGCCACTGATTTCTGTGCATTGATTTTATATCCTGCCACTTTACTGAATTCCTGTATGAGTTCTAGCAGTTTTGGGGTGGAGTCTTTGGGGTTTTCCACATAAAGTATCATATCATCTGCAAAGAGTGAGAGTTTGACTTCTTTGCCGATTTGGATGCCTTTGATTTCTTTTTGTTGTCTGATTGCTGTGGCTAGGACTTCCAATACTATGTTGAATAGCAGTGGTGATAGTGGACATCCCTGCTGCGTTCCTGACCTTAGCGGGAAAGCTCTCAGTTTTTCCCCATTGAGAATGATATTCATTGTGGGTTTTTCATAGATGGCTTTTATGATATTGAGGTATGTACCCTCTATGCCTATACTCTGAAGAGTTTTGATCAAGAAAGGATGCTGTACTTTGTCAAAAGCTTTTTCTGCATCTATTGAGAGGATCATATGATTCTTGTTCTTTCTTTTGTTAATGTATTGTATCACATTGATCGATTTGCGGATGTTGAACCAACCTTGCAGCCCAGGGATAAATCCCACTTGGTCGTGGTGAATAATTCTTTTAATGTACTGTTGGATCCTATTGGCTAGTATTTTGGTGAGAATTTTTGCATCCATGTTCATCAGGGATATAATTCTCCTTTTTGATGGGGTCTTTGTCTGGTTTTGGGATCAAGGTAATGCTGGCCTCATAAAATGAGTTTGGAAGTTTTCCTTCCATTTCTATTTTTTGGAACAGTTTCAGAAGAATATGTATTAATTCTTCTTGGAATGTTTGATAGAATTCCCCTGGGAAGCCATCTGGCCCTGGACTTTTGTTTTTTGGGAGATTTTTGATGACTGCTTCAATTTCCTTAGTGGTTATGGGTCTGTTCAGGTTTTCTGTTTCTTCCTGGTTCAGTTTTGTTACTTTATACATCTCTAGGAATGCATCCATTTCTTCCAGGTTATCTAATTTGCTGGCATAGAGTTGCTCATAATATGTTCTTATAATTGTTTTTATTTCTTTGGTGTTGTTTGTGATCTCTCCTCTTTCATTCATGATTTTGTTGATTTGGGTCATTTCTCTTTTCTTTGTGATAAGTCTGGCCAGGGGTTTATCAATCTTGTTAATTCTTTCAAATAACCAGCTCCTAGTTTTGTTGATCTGTTCTACTGTTCTTTTGGTTTCTCTTTCATTGATTTCTGCTCTGATCTTTATTATTTCTCTTCTGCTGGGTTCAGGCTTTATTTGCTGTTCTTTCTCCAGCTCCTTTAGGTGTAGGGTTAGGTTGTGTACTTGAGACCTTTCTTGTTTCTTGAGAAAGGCTTGTATTGCTATATACTTTCCTTTTAGGACTGCCTTTGCTGCATCCCAAAGATTTTGAACTGTTGTGTTTTCTTTTTTTTTTTTTAAAGATTTTATTTATTTATTTGAGAGAGAGAGAATGAGAGAGAACACATGAGAGGGGATAGGGTCGGAGGGCAAAGCAGACTCTCTGCCGAGCAGGGAGCCTGATGCAGGACTCAATCCAGGGACTCCAGGATCATGACCTGAGCCGAAGGCAGTCGCTTAACCAACTGAGCCACCCAGGCGCCCCTGAACTGTTGTGTTTTCATTTTCATTGATTTCCATGTATTTTTTTAATTCTTCTTTAATTTCCTGGTTGACCCATTCATTCTTCAGTAGGATGCTCTTTAGCCTCCATGTATTTGAGTTCTTTCCGACTTTCCTCTTGTGATTGAGTTCTAGTTTCAAAGCATTGTGGTCTGAAAATAGGCAGGGAATGATCCCAATCTTTTGGTACCAGTTGAGACCTGATTTATGACCTAGGATGTGATCTATTCTGGAGAATGTTCCATGGGGCCTAGAGAAGAATGTGTATTCCGTTGCTTTGGGATGGAATGTTCTGAGTATGTCTGTGAAGTCCATTTGGTCCAGTGTGTCATTTAAAGTCTTTATTTCCTTGTTGATCTTTTACTTAGACGATCTGTCCATTTCAGTGAGGGGGGTGTTAAAGTCCCCCACTATTATTGTATTGTTGTTGATGTGTTTCTTTGCTTTTGTTATTAATTGCCTTATATAATTGGCTGCTCCCATGTTAGGGGATACTGGAACTTAATTTTTAAGAAAAAACTGCTTAGAGATGGTTTTAAGGATAATTTCTTTCAAACTATCAAAGAAAATAAATACTTACATTCAGAACGCTTCCAGAAAATAGAAATAAAGGAAAATGTTTCACTGTATTTTAGTGAGTATAGCTATGACACAATATTTCTTTGAAAAAACATAAGCACTAAGTCAGCTTTGCTTATTGGTATAGATGCAAAATATTTTTAAACAATAGAACTTAATCATTTAAGAAGAATTTTACTAATTAAAAAGTGCTGTTCCTGCCAGTAATGTAAGATTGATATAATATTAAAATGTAACATAAATAAAGTGGGAAAAATTGTTTTCATCTCTGACCAGAAAATCAATGGAGGCAGGGACTGTATCACTCTCATGCACCGCTGTAAGCCATAAAATAACACATAAATTGGTGCTAAACATGGGGTTCTACAAACCCCTAAAATATCTGGAATTGGTGTATGGCTGCATGGTGGGTGGTGAGAAAAATGATATTCATGCTGGAAAGACGGTGAATCATTGCAAAATATTTGGGAGGCAGATCTTTAGATTACCTAAGATATTTGTGCACAAGGGGAAAAGATTGGAAAATAGTAATCGTGCATTTCAGTTGCTATTAGCAGTCTTTGGCAAGGTATCGCAAGAAAGAGATGAGCCCTAGAAAGAACTGGCCAGTCTTCAAGAAAAATGAAAAAGGAAAAGAAAAATGCCAGAAATTGGGAGTCTTGCTATGTTGAAAGAATTAATAGCTTATAAGCCCTGGACAGTAGCAGATACCATAGTAAGATGGGTCTTTGGAACACAGAGGGTCCTTATACTTTAGCTTCATGCTCAAGGTGTGTACCTAACAGTGGGTAAGGGTTTACCTACATTCACCAAAGCTTCCATTTAGTTCAGAGAGAGAGAAATGTGGGTGGAGATGCAAAGAAATGCCATATAGAAAATGCATTATCATGAAAAGAAGTGTAAGCTCAAGTTACTGAATGAAACAAAATCAATAAGGAACTTGCTATCTTTTGCTACATGTCATTTCTTAAGTATTCTGTGAAGGAGAGTTCTCATATTCAGTGAGTAGGACATTGGTGATTTAGAAAGAATTTGACATAATTCTCTGAACTACTTGCTAATGAGCCTCATAAATCTCCAAAAAGTGACCATGGAAGGTAGTGGTTCCCCAAATCTTTGTTCCCAAAATGTTCTATACCTTTGTCCCACTAACAAAATAACTATTGACATTCTTTAGAATATTCTTTCATAGAACATAGGTTGGAGAATTTTAAAAGAAACTAAGATACAATTGATTAGATTAGAAATAAGCATTTCAGGAAGTATAAATATACTAAAAAGAGAATGTGAAAATAAATGAGACAATATCCATTTACATGTGGTTGAGAAAGCTCTTTGCAAATCAGCCCTCCCGCACATCATAGCTATGAACTCTGGGCAAAATACAAAACAACTCTCTGAAGGCACTGGAGAATGATTTAATAAGTGGACATATGTTAGTAAAATTACAGATGATGTAAATAACATTATCAAAACCATTTTGACCTAATTAACATTTGTAATACCCTACTCTCCACAACAATACATTTTTTCACATGCACGTGATCATTCGCCATGATAGGCATAAAATAAGCTTTAATAAATTTAAAAGGGTTGAAATCAGGGAAGAGCCAAGATGCCCTTCAACAGATGAATGGATAAAGAAGATGTGGTCCATATATACAATGGAATATTACTTGGCCATCAGAAAGGATGAATACCCAACTTTTACATCAACATGGATGGGACTGGAGGGGATTATGCTAAGTGAAATAAGTCAAGCAGAGAAAGTCAATTATAGTATGGTTTCACTTATTTGTGGAACATAAGGAATAGCATGGAGGACATTAGGAGAAGGAAGGGAAAAAAGAAGTGAGGGGAATTGGAGGGGGAGATGAACCATGAGAGACTATGGACTCTGAGAAACAAGCTGAGGGTTTTAGAGGGGAGGGGGTTGGGGGATGGGTTAGCCCGGTAAAAGGAGGGCATGTACTGCATGGAGCACTGGGTGTTATACAAAAACAATGAATCATGGATCACTACATCAAAAACTAATGATGTATTGTATGGTGACTAATGTAACATAATAAAATTAAATTAAATTAAAAAAATCTTTTAAAAAGTATAAACATAAAAAAACAAACAACAAAAAAAATAAAAGGGTTGAAATCAGATGGTCTATTCTTTGGCTACGGTGAAACTAAATTAAAAATCAGTTACAATAAAACATTTAGGAAAACCTCAAAAAGATAAACAAAAAGATTTAGAAAATATTTTAAACTGAATGATAAGGAAAATACATGATATCAAATGTCCACATATGATGGTCTAAGACTCTTCTGGATGACTGTGGGCAGCAGAAAACCCAGATATAATACAAAAAAACTATATCTAAGGTATTGGGGAATGATTTGATGTAGACTAGACTTTTGATGGGAAATTCATATGTGGAAGAGAACAAATGGAGAACTATACAACATGAATTTCTGTTTCCCAGTTTCTAGCATGAGACTAAATTCAACTGTCAGGGTGTGAATAGCATTCGCAGAGGCCACACATGGAAAAACCCAGTCTTTCTTGCCTGGAGAACCAGAAAACCAAAGCTGCCAAATTGTCAACCCTAAAGAAAGTGGAGGGAACTGCCAAGGAAAAGAGCCAATTAAAATGGGCAAAGGATTTTGAACAGACACTTCTTGAAAGAAGATATACAAATCGTCTTTAAACATGTCATAAGGCTCAACTTCACGAATTATCAGAGAAATGCAAAGTAAAGCCACAGCGAGATATCACTATACACCCATTAGGATAGCTAAAGTTAAAAAAGCCTGACAATACCAAGTCTAGGTAAGGATATAGAGTAACTGGAACTCTCTGAGCATTGTTTGAGGGGAAGCCGAATGGTACAGCCACTTTGGAAAACAGAGTTAAAGTAACTTTGCCTAATCCTATCCCTAGGTATTTACCTAACAAAATTGACAATATATAAATACCCACAAAAATGTCTGTATGAATATTCATAGCAGCATTATTTACAATAGCCCCAAACCCAAATGATTGACAACTGATAAAAAAGATAAACTCGTAGTATATCTATACCCTGGAATACTGTTCAGCAATAAACAGGAACAAAATAAATTATGTATGCAATAACAGGATGAATCTTAAAAACACGAAGCTAACTTTAACAAGTCAATGGCAATAAGTCCTACTTACAGTATGATTCCATTTATATAAAATTCTGGAAATGGTAAAACTATCAAGACAGAAATCACTGGTCACCTGGGCTGTAATGAAAGAGACATGAGTGAGGAGGGCCCCGGGAAACACTCGGAGTGGGAGAACATTCTCTGTCTTCCATTAGTTAGGTGAAAGAGCTCTTTGCCTTTCCTTGAACACAGCCCCTCCGCTTTTATTTATTTATTTATTTTTGGATATTTCCTCTTCAGTTTAAATTTTCTTCTTTAAGTGATGGAATCCCTCTCATCCTTGGAGGCTGAGCTCTGATACGATTTCTGCTATAAACACATCTGATCAATTGGTGGCTCCATTCTTAGTGCTCCTTGTCAAAACTCTTTGTATCAAATATTTGGCACATTATATTTGAAACATTTGCTTTTTTTTCTGTCCCTTTTAATAAATTACTTCCCCTCAAAAAAAAAAAAACTGGACTGTGCTTTATTTTTGAACCTTTGCAAGCACCCAGTTAAAATCCCCCCAAAATAGAACAAATAGAATGTATGTATTTTATGTTGCAATTTCTGATTTCCTAATGAACAATTTTTAGTGAAGCATTTTTTTTGTTGTTGTTCCTTCCTCTTTTTAAGAAGATTCCATCAAATTGTGTCTTGTATCCTTCACTTTTACCATGTTTTTGTGTGTGTGTGTTTCCTAATACTCTCAAAAACTTTTTTTGAAATGGTACATTCAGAGCTTATATATATATATATATATATATATATATATATATATATATATATATATTTATTTATTTATTTATCTTTTTCCTCCACTCATCCTTGGGAATAAACATTCTTTAACATCCTGAGAGAATCTTTTTGTTAAATTTCCCTATATAGTTTGTGGCAAGTTGTAACTGAGAAACATCATTTATTTTTCTATGTGTATTTCCTTTTATTCTGTGTCCCACAGTACACAGTGTGGTGTATAGCTCATATTACTTGAAATTACCATACATAATTTTGTATAGCATCATTACATTTCTCTACAAGCAATGCTTTATCCCAGTTTTTTTAAAGCTTTCTCAGAATATACATATTTCCTTAATTTTAATCCTTTCTAGACCTTCTCTAGTCCCTTCCTATCAGTAGGCATAGTTGGCTGAATGGCCTACAATACACTTTGGCCAGTGTTGATATGGCAAAATAAATACGCACCACAGTTTTGTGAATATATCATGGTAATCGTGCTAGCTTCCTTCATAACAGAGCTATTTCTAGGAAATCAGAATTTCTTGTTGATGATAACTGGACTAGCATTACATAGGAGTGGTATATTTCATAAAACCTTCATAGATTAAGAAGGACTAGCAACTCATTTGAGATTAAAAGGCAAGTTCGACAAGGTAGGGGCAGTCAGAAACTCTGACTAATCCTTGTCAGCGCACATCGTTTAGAGAAGAATCTTTTCCCCATTTTCCAGTTATCAGCTTAGAAAATATATTGCCTAGGGGTGCCTGGGTGGCTCAGTCAGTTAAGCACCTGCCTTCCACTTGGGTCATGAGCTCAGGGTCCTAGGATAGAGCCCCGCATTCAGCTCCCTGCTAACAGCAGGGAGTCTTCTTCTCCTTCTCCTTCTCTGCTCCTCCCCCCGGTCATGCTTGCTTTTTCTTAGAAAGAAAGAGAAAGAAAGGAAGAAAGGAAGAAAGGAAGAAAGGAAGAAAGGAAGAAAGGAAGAAAGAAAGAAAGAAAGAAAGAAAGAAAGAAAGAAAGAAAGAAAGAAAGA
>NC_058412.1:82192582-82303174 GCF_002201575.2 Neomonachus schauinslandi | reverse complement strand
AGAAAGAAAGAAAGAAAGAAAGAAAGAAAGAAAGAAAGAAAGAAAGAGAGGGGTGCCTGGGTGGCTCAGTCGTTAAGCGTCTGCCTTCGGCTAAGGTCATGATCCCAGGGTTCTGGGATCGAGCCCGCATCAGGCTCCCCGCTCTGTGGGAAGCCTGCTTCTCCCTTTCCCACTCCCCCTGCTTGTGTTCCCTCTCTCGTTGTGTCTCTCTCTGTCAAATAAATAAATAAAATCTTTAAAAAGAAAGAAAGAAAAGAAAGAAAGAAATAAAGAAAGAAAAAATCTATTACCTATATGCTAGATGAGGCATGGAGGGTAGTAGAAATTGCCAAATGGAAATGAACAACGTGCTCCAAGCCATAGATTAAACGGGAGAGCAAGATTTGAATTCAGATCTGCCTGATATCAAACCTACTGCTGTTTCTGAGGCTGCCTCTTTGTGAAAATCTTTTTAAAATGTTATGAATATTTCCAAACACACATGGAAGTATGGAGAACGGTATAATGAGCACTGTGAACATCAAGCACATTATACGTTTATCAAATTCTGCCACCTTTGCCTTCACTTATTCCTTTGTCTTGTTTTCTTTTTCTTGTACTTTGCTTAAGATTTGCTTTTGAAGCTAATCTCAGATGTCATGTCTTTTTATTCCTTCATATATATTTTATTCCTGTATGTTTTTGGATGCATCTTAGAAAAATAAAATTTTTCTTAAAGAAGAATGCCTGTATTATACCTGACACAGATAAAAATCATTCTATGATATGAGATACCTCAAAAATATCTGCAAAAGTTGTTCAAATTGGTATCCGGAAAGAGTTTGCATACTGTATTTACTTGTTATGACACCTAAGACTTATCTAGAATGGTTCCCCTCCCTTCTCTCCACATATTTATTTGTTTTTTTATGTCAGTGACTTGCAGCAGGAAATAGGTAGTGGTTCTGTAGATTGTTTCAATTTCTCATTTTTTTCCTCCTTCCTTTTGTTGTAATTTAGCTTGCTGGTCTATCCCCTTCCACCAAATTCCCTGCATGCACACGTGTTGTGTGTGTGTGTGTGTGTGTGTATGTAAATTCCTGTAGACTCTAGAGGCTTGATTAGATTCAAGTTCAGGTTCAACTTTTTTGTTTCTTCCAAAAATACAACATGAGCGGTTGCTATGTGCTTCACACAGTCCATTTTTAGAGATGCCGAGATTGATAATTTTCAGGTGCTGAAATTCTGATCTTTTCATTGCCAAATTTCTCATCCATGTTCTTATCTCACTGAGGATTACTCAACTGAATTAATTCATTAGGTGATGCAAAATGGGGATTTTTTAATTTTGTAATTCCTTACACATTTATTAGCTACATTTCTTCTGTAAAGGAGAAATTCATCCTATCAAATACCCTTGTTTATGTATTATGAATTAGAATGTATATGGGAGACTCAGGATAAATGCTTAATTTTTTCCCATTCATTGACAGTTTTCAATATTCAGTATAAGGAGTTGGTGCCCTAGATATTTCATATCTTCCCCCCACCATCCCTCTCTCTCTCATATCATTGTGAACTTATAGGATTTTTCACATTCAATATATTTAAATAGATTATTCTTTTTGATGCTAAAATTGTTCCATCGAGATCTTTATGTTGCCTTCTTTGTCCTTCAGGCTCAACCCAATCTGTCTTTGATCACTTTCTTATTTTCTGACACAAGTCATTCTGAGCTCATCATGTGTATTTCCTGCTTTAAACTGGAATTGGCCACGACTCTAAGAAGCCCTAGTCATTTTAGTGGAGAATGACATTTGGAGAACACAATCTGGGCCTTAGGAGTGCTCATTGCTATTGGCTTATCACTGATTGTGGGCATTTTTAGAAGGCAGAGCTAGTAGATAGATATTTAAAATAAAACATGAATTTATATGACTATTTTTTTTAAATGCAGAAGTTTACTTATTTGATTTTATACCTATATGTTTTCAGCTTAGACTAAAATACTTGTTCCTAACATTAATATAATTTTTTATTTGCATCATCTGGAAATATACACACAAAATTTTTCTAAAATAACGAATATTACCGCTAACAAATAGACCAGTGGATATTTTAAAATATATATTTACAGCTCTCTTGGTCTTTGAATATCTTCCCATGTGTACATCTGTGGATATATAACACTATATACTCTGAGAAGCCTGGAAGTATCTCTAATCTAGAACCCTCCTTCACAAATAGGTTGCTGTTTTTATTAGGTGACCATTTTATTGCTCCTTCTACCTATTTTTTAAAAGATTTTCTAGCTATTCCTGCTGATTTATTTTCCATGTAAATGCTATAATCTACTTTTGTATCTTAAAAAAGCTGTTGTTATTTTGTTAAAGTCACAATAAATTTATATTAACTTCATAAAATTGAGATCCTTAAGATATAAATCTTCCTATGTAAAAAGAAGTTGTATTTTTGCACTTGTTCAAATCTACCCGTGTGCCTTTCAGAAATATTTTAACATTTCTTTATATAAATTTTAGACATATGTTTTAAAATTTATGCTTAAACATTTTATCCTTTTGTGTTTTAAAATGAATTTCCTTCTGTTATGTCTTCTAGTTGGTTATATTTCATAGGTATGATAACTATTTCAGTATCTTCATTTTTACATGCTGCTCTAACTAAATCCTCTTATTGGTCACAATGTAATTTTTTTCATTACTTACTACTAGATTCTATTTGTTAATCAGCTTAATTTTTTTGCATTAATACATATGTCAATGTATTGGTTTATACTTTTCTTTATGCACAACTATTAAGTGGACATAATTAATTGTGAGCAGGTACAATTCACTCCAGGAATAAAAGAATAGCAATCACAGTATTTGCAAATCACTGATACAATCTGATATTTTATCATCTGAAGGAAAAATGTCATATGATTATTTCCATAGATAAAAGATATTTGACAAAATTCAAATGTCTCCTCCTCAAATCTAGCTAGTAAACCAGAATCTTGTGAAACTGTATATAAATTTCACATTTTGTCTTTGAGGGAGTATGTTTGGGTGACTTACAGAATACAATTACTCTTAAAGTCTTAATGTTCATTTTATTTTATTTCAGTTTTTAAAGATTTTATTTATTCGTTTGAGAGAGAGAGAGAGAGCACAAGGGTCAGGGAGGGGTAGAGGGAGAGGGAGAACCAGACTCTTCGCTGAGCAGGGAGCCTGATGATGCAGGGCTGCATCCCAGGACGCTGGGATCATCACCTGAGCCAAAGGCAGATGCTTAACCGACTGAGCCACCCAGGGTCCCCTTAATGCTCATTTTAGACCACTTCCCGCACTTCAGAAGCAATTCTTCTTGGATATGGATACATTTTTTTAAGGAAAATACTAAACAGGCTTACAAACCATATGTGCTGTGTGTTTGTTTACATTTATTTATTATATGATATTCTTTCTAAACTTTAGCACTTTTGTTACAGAGATAATGACTATTTAGAAAATTCAGTTTAAGTGCCTGGTCCTTAAACATAGATCCTTAGGCAAGTTTCACAGTGAGGTTGTTTATTTTATTAGCCATCTGAGTTTACTTTTACAATATAGTATTATCTGTGAAGGAACAAGACAATGAAGATGTCAAGAAGAAAAAAATTGAAATGGTTAGATACGAGAGAAAATTTTAAAAAGTTCAGATTGTGTAATCTATGAAATCTGCCAATAAATTGTTAGAATTTTTATTATCATGAAGTTGAATTTGAAGGTAACATTTTCTTTTCTTAAAGAGATAGCTTTTTTTATGGTAGAAAATCATAGTTTTTTGGGAAGTTTTTGAAGGAGGCTTTAGAAGAAGGCTTCAGTGGCCTGTGGGAAGGCAGGGTTTGTCCTGAGAATTTGGAACACAATAGTTTCCTGGACCAATGGTCACTCAGTTCTCAAGGTGGAATTTAAATAAGCCCATTGTTTTCTAAGAGCTCCTACTCTGTCCACTGTGTTTTGCAGAATCATAACTGCGTTGATTCCCTTCCAGAGCATTTACTTTCAAACTTCCTTTGTTATTATGTTCTCCTATATGAGACTTGTTTCCTCGCCAAAATAATGGATCCTGTAAGTATTATATAATCTAAATCAACAAATTTAACTTGACTTCCAGAGGCCAAACTCCAAAATGTGAGTTCTGGAACTCACATGTGAATATAGCATATAATTTCAAAAAATAGATAAGACTTCTTGACAGGAAAAGAGAGACATTCCCCTAAGTTAAGGGTTAGCTTTAAAAGTCAGTTATTATGACACAAAAAATAGAATGATTATTTGCTTCTTTTTAGTATTTCAGAAATATTTACTAGCTAAAAATGAAAGACACAGGAAATGTCAATACATAGTTAATCTCTTCAGGACAAGATATTTGAATCCAAATAGATAACTTGGAGCATTTATTTATTTTTTAAAAGGTATTATTACTTATTTGTCAGAGAGAGAGAGAAAGCATGAGCACAAGCAGGGGGAGCAGCAGGCAGAAGGAGAAGCAGACTCCCCACTGAGCAGGGAGCCCGACGTGGGGCTCGATCCCAGGACCCAGGGATCATGACCTAAGCCAAAGGCAGACACTTAACCAACTGTGCCACCCAGGTGCCTCAACTTTGAGCATTTAAAGAGAAGTCTAGAAATGTGTAATGGGGTGAGAAAGTGTACAGGAAAAGAAAGAAAAGAGAACCCTCATTTATGGAGTATTTGTTATATGCCTTAATGTGCATGTTTTCATATCATTTAATTTAATCTTCAAGACAGCTCTGTGAAATGTATCCTATTTTTATACTTATTTTAGAGATGGAAACATATGTCTATTAAGGCTAAATAATTTGTCCAAGATCACTCCATTGGTAACCATGGGAGGCAGAATAGACAATACTAAAAAGATAATAGGAGATACATGATAGGATTTCCTACACTGCATGCTATGGTCATCTCTGGAAGGCCATGGCATGTAAAGTTAGAGGGATCTCATAGATTTCAGTTTAAGATGATTATTTTAAGCGATTATTTGCAGTAGTCATTTTATATGAAAATTTATTTTTATGATACACTATGCCATGTCATATTTACTCATCATGTTTACGTGATATTGATATTCCACATGTCAATCCATTGAACAGGAAAAGTAGTTTGGAAACTGTATTAATCACTTCGCTATTTCTGTCTGTCTGTCTAGGTGAATGAAGATACCCAGAAAAGTTGAATAATTTTCCTGATGTAACATAAGGAGCTAGAGTGTGAAATTACATCTTTTTTTAATCAAATGCTCACATTTTGAGAAGAAGTTAATGGCATAAACCAGGGGTCAGCAAATTATTTCGGTAAAGCTAACTGTGTGGTTGGTGGGTCTTGCTCACATACTGCTTGGTTCTACCATTGTAGCATTAAATCAGCCATAGGCAGTATGTAGATAAATACACGAGGCTGTGTTCCAATAAAACTTTATTATTTATTTTTATTTTTTATTTTTTTTAAGATTTATTTATTTATTTATTTGACAGAGGGAGACACAGTAAGAGAAGGAACACAAGCAGGGGGAGTGGGAGAGGGAGAAGCAGGCTTCCCGCGGAGCAGAGAGCCCGACACAGGGCTCGATCCCAGGACCCCGGGATCATGACCTGAGCCGAAGACAGATGCTTAACCGACTGAGCCACCCAGGTGCCCCACCAATAAAACTTTATTTACAAAAAGAAACAGCAGGCCACATTTGGGCTAGCACCATATTTTGCTGACCTCGCTATAAAGATATACAGTATGTTTCACACAACACACCTTTTGTGTGGCTTTTAAAAAAATAAATTTACAGATACCTCAAAAGACAGCTCACCACCTCCTTTAATTAGACTGAAAATAATCTTGATGTGAAAAATGATTTAGTAAATCTTGCTATCTGCAGTCACCTGAATGACTGGGTGGGTAGGGACTAGGGATTTCAGAAGAGTCTGCGTTAAGAAATACCACTGAGAGCAGTGGTTTTGCAGAAATAAGGTGCATATAAATAAAGCTTGACCTTCTTCATTTTTGGAGATATATTTACAGACAGTGAAATGCACAGATTTTAAGTATATGGTTCTAACATTTCCATCACCACATAAGTTTCCCTCAGGCTTCTTCCCAGTCAATCCCCTTCACAGCAGAGGCAATCACTGTTCTACATCTTTATCACTGATTCTTTTTGCCTATTTCAGAAGTTTGTATAAATAGCACTATACGGTATTTTTTATGCCTGGCTTTGTAGCAGTTTTCTATTGCTGTATAGAAATTTACCACAAATTTAATGGCTTAAAACAACACTCTATTACCTCACAATTTCCATGGAATCCAGGCATGGCTTATCTGGGTCCTTTGCTCAGGGACTCAGGGACTCACAGGCTGAATTCAAAGTGTCCGCAGGACTATATCCTCATCTGGAGCTTAGAGTCTTCTTCCAAGCTCACTGAGGTTGTTGACAGACTTTTAAGTTCCTCGCAGTTTTAAGACTAAGGCCCTCCCTGTAGGCAATTTACAACATGGCCATTTGCTGCTTCAAGGCCAACAGGAGAGTGTCTCTTCAGGAAGAGCTTCCATTTGAGAAGTCAGACTTTCCATTATAATCTCTCATTTAGTTAACTCAAAAGCAACTTCTTTTGGAACTTAACTGTGGCCATATTATGTAACTTAATCCTAAGAGTGACATCCATCCTATTCACAGTTCCTACCTTCATTCAACTGGAGGGGATTATACAGGGTTACACAGGGTGGGAATGTTCCTATCTTGAGGACCTACCACAGACTTCGGTTACATTTACAATATTCACCCATGTTATTAATATCACTGCATATATTTCTAGTCTTTTATTGTATGAATATACTATAATTTCTTAATCTAATCTCATATCGATGAACATTTTCTCCCCAATCTTTGGCTATTATAAATACAGCTATTATGAATATTCTTATACAATATTTTGTGAACAAATGTTTTCATTGATAGTGGATAATTACCTAGGAGTTAAAGTGGTGGGCCAGAAGGAAGATATAACTTTATAAAAAAAAGCCAACCCATTTTGCAAAAGTGGTTTTACCATTTTATACTTGTAAAAACAACCATTGAGAGTCCTGGATTGTTGTATATTATCAACAATATTTGGAGTTCTCAGTTTTAGTTATTTATTCATTTATCTTAATTTGAGCTGCTCAAATATGAAGAATAGCATCACATTGCAGTTTCAATTTGCATTTTCCTAATGACTAACAATTTTCAGCAATGCACTTTTTCATTGGGCTGTGGGTCATTTCCTCAAGAAGCACTTGTTTAAGTCGTTGGCCCATTTTTGATGCAAGCATAGGCTTTTTATTATAGAATTTAGGAAATTCTTCATACATTATGGTTACAAGTTCTTTGACCCCCACAATGACCCCAAGTTCTTTGATACATGTTTTACAATTTCTCCCAGTCTGTGGTTCATCTGTTCATATTCTTAAGAGTATCTTTTGATAATCAAACATTTAATTTTGAGGAAGTCAACATTATTGATTTTTAAATTTAGTGGCTTGTATTTCTGTGTCACTTTTAAGAAATCTTTGTCTACAGAGATGTCACAAAGATATTTTCCTATATTTTCTTCTAGAAGCTTATAAGGCAAAATATTTTTTTCTGTATATAAAATTTTGGGTTGAGATTTTTTCCCTAGCAACTGTAAAGATTTTGTTCTTTCTGTCTGTATTGTTTCTGTTGAGAAGTCAATAGTATTTTATTTTATTTTATTTTATTTTATTTATTTTTTTAAGATTTTATTTATTTATTTGAGAGAGAGAATGAGATAGAGAGAGCATGAGAGGGAGGGAAGGTCAGAGGGAGAAGCAGACTCCCTGCTGAGCAGGGAGCCCGATGTGGGACTCGATCCCAGGACTCCAGGATCATGACCCGAGCCTAAGGCAGTCGCTTAACCAACTGAGCCACCCAGGTGCCCCGAGAAGTCAATAGTATTTTAATTATTATTCTGTGTAATACTTTTCTTGTCTCTGACTAATTGTATTTTCCAGGTCTAGAATTTCTATTTATTTCTTTTCCTCTTTCTTTTGGTTCTGTCTCTCTTTTCTCCTGAGATTTATGACCCTTTCTCTTGTTGTATCTGCCTTTAGGTACTTGAAAATATATTCAAGTTCTTATCTACTGATTTCAGCATTCCCATTATCCCTGGGTCACACTGTCCTACTTCTTTGTTTATCCAGTGATTTTTAAAGACAGATTTTATTTTTTAGAGCTGTTGAAATTCACAGAAAAATTGAGCAGAAAATACAGTGTTCCTATATACTCCCTGCCCACATATAAACACAGCCCCCCAGTATAACACCCCACCCCAGAGAGGTATATTTCTTACGGATGAACCTACATTGGCACACCGTAACTGCCCAAAGTCCATAGTTTACATTAGAGTTTACTCTTGGTGTTATACAGTCTATGGGTTTTGACAGATATCTAACATATCCACCATTATAGTACTATACAGAATAGCTTCACTGCCCACAAAATCATTGGTGCTTTGCCTATTCATCCCACTCTTACCCTTAACCCTCAGCAACCACTGATCCATTTACTGTCTCCACAGTTTTGCCTTTTCCAGAATGTCATATAGTGGGAATCACACAGTATCTGGACTTTTTACATTGGCTTCCTTCACTTAATAATGTGCATTTAAGTTCCTCCATGTCTTTTAATGGCTCAATAGCTCATTTCTTTTTAGCACTGAAAAACATCCCATTGTCTAGATGTACCACAGTTTGTTTATCCATTCACCTACTGAAGGAAATCTTGGTTTCTTTCAACTTTTGGCGATTATAAGCAAAACTGCTGTAAACAAACATCTGTGTACAGATTTTTGTGTGGATATAGTTTTTTGATTCATTTGGGTAAATACCAAGGAGTGTGATGGCTTATTATATAATAAAAATATGTTTGATTTAGTAAGAAACTGCCATATTGTCTTCCAAAGTGGCTGCACCATTTTGTATTTCCATCAGCAGTGAATGAGAGCTCCTGTTTCTCCACATCCTCACCAGCATTTGGTGTTGTCAGTGTTTTGAATTCTAGCCATTCTAATGGGTGTGTAGTGGAATCTCATCATTGTTTAAAGTTGTGAATCTTTAATGACATGTGATGTTGGCCTATTTGTTAATCAGGTTGTTCATTTTCTTATTGTTGAGTTTTAAGAGTTCTTTGTGTATTTTGGGTAATAGTCCTTTATCAGATGCATTATTTGCGAATATTTTCTGCCAGTCTGTGCCCTGTCTTCTCACCGTCTTGACAGTATCTTTTGCAGAGCAAATTTTAATGAAGTCTAGCTTATCAATTATTTCTATCATGAATTGTGCCTTTGGTGTTATATCTAAAAAGTCTAGGTAATGCAGACTTTCTTCCTTGTTACCTTTAAGGAGTATTATAGTTTTTTGCTTTACATTTAGCTCTACAATCCATTTTAAGTTAATATTTCTGAAGGGTGTAAGGTCTGTGTCTATATTGTTATTCCAGTGCCATTTGTTGAACTGTTTCTTTTCTCCATTGTATCATTGTATTTCATTTGCTCCATTGCTAAAAATCAATGGACTATATCTGTGTGGGTTTATTTCTGAGCATTCTATTATGTTCCTTGGATTTGTGTATTCTTTCACCAATACCACTTCGTGTTACCATACAATTGTACTGTAAAATCAATTGCTGTAGCTCTATAGTCGATCTTGAAATCAGGTAGTGTGAGTCCCTTGACTGTTTTTCTCATTCAATATTGTGTTGGCCATTCCAAATCTTTTGCCTATCCATGTAAACTTTAGAATCAGTTTGCTGTATTTGCAAAATAACTTAGTAGGATTATGACTGGGATTTCATTGAATCTATAAGTCAAGTTGAAAAGAATTCATATCTTGACGATATTGAGTCATATTCATGAATACATGAATATGAAATATATTTCCATTTACTTTGTTCTTTTCTGACTGCTTTCATCAAAGTTTTGTTGTCCTCCTAATATAGATCTTGTACATATTTGTTAGACTTATACCTAAGTATTTATTTGGGGGGGGTGCTAATGTAAAATGTATTCTGTTTTTAATTTCAGAGTTCTTTGTTAATTGTTGTTATAAAGGAATGCTATTGACTTTTGTATACGAAGCTTGCATTCTTTGATCTTGCTATAATTGCTTAATAGTTCCAAGGGTTTTTTTTTTTTTTTTTCAGTTCCTTAGAATTTTCTATATAAATATCATGTCATATGGTAAGACAGTTTTATTTCTTCCATCCCAATCTGCATATTTTTTATTTCCTTTTCTTGCCTTATTACATTAGCAAGGGTTTTATGTAGGGTATTAAAAAGGACTGAATGGTGACAGGAGACATTCTTGCCTTGTTCTTGATCTTGATGTGAAAGCTTCTAGTTTCTTACCATTAGGTGCTATGTTAGATGTTGGCTTTTGTTTGTTTTGTAGATGTTCTTTATCAAGTTGAGAAAGTTTCTTCTTTATTTCTAGCTTGCCAGAAAGTTTGTATTGTATTGTTTTACAATGCATGGGTACTTAATTTTGTTAAATGCTTTTTCTTCATCTACTGATATGATAATTTTATTTTATTTTATTTTTTAAAGATTTATTTATTTATTTTAGAGAGAGAGAGAGAGCATGTGAGGGAGGAGCAGAGAGACAGGGAGAGAGAAACCTAAGCAGACTCTGCGCTGAACTTGGAGCCTGAAGCAGGGTCACGACCTGATCTCATGACCCTGAGATCAGACCTGAGCTGAAACCAAGAGTCAGACACTTAACCGACTGCACCACCCAGGCACCTGGATCATTTTATTTTTTAACTTATCCCATTAGTGTTTTTGATTACATCAGTTCATTTTTGAATGTTGAACCTGTTTTGAATACTTCTAATGAATCCCACTTGATGGTGAGAGTTAATTGCTAATATATACATTGTTAGATTTGATTTACTTATAATTAGTTAGCTGAGGATTTTCGAATTCTATGTTCATGAGAGAGATTGGTCTATAATTGTCTTCTTGTGATGTTTTTGCCTGGTCTTGGCATGCAGTTGTTTATTTTACTCTGGATATTTCAGTTGATGCTATGTGGTTGAGTATATAGATTTTGTTTCACTTTCCTTTAAGGAATGTTTTATTTTATTCTAGTAAGCAGTTAATTTATGGGCAGATCTGCTTCATACTTTTGACAAAGATTCCCTTCTTGACCAAATTATAGTCAGGCTTCTCTGAGCCTTCTTCTCTAGAAGGCCTAGAACCTTGGCACTGTCCTTGGCTTGACTAGCCCAGTTTTAGCAAAGGGGCCTTTAGTGACAATCCCCTCACCTTTGATATCTGATCAAGTTCCTCACTCCCCACCTTTGATAGTTAACTCTTTGTGTCTACTTCCTTGGCTTGCCCTTAACAAGAATCCTGTTACACAGTCTGGCAAGAACCTCACTCACCCCTACTTGATATCTAATCAAGTTCTTCTATTAATCTTCCACCCACTGATCCTCTCACTTTGGTCTTAGACTATAAATCCCCAGCTGCCTTACTGTATTTGGAATTGAAGTCAATCTCTCACCACTATTGCAATATTCTTGCATAAAGTCTTCCTTACCATTTTAACAGATGTCAGAATAATTTTTATTTTAGACTATTGAAGCTTTTTTCCCCTCTCTTTCTCTTTAAACAAGTCTAGAGTGGGCCTACTCTCTGCTAGAGAGCCCGGCTTTCATGGTGTGACCTTCTGGCATCTCAGTTGACGATCCATACCATGGCCTCAGATATCTCAGTTTAGCTCAGATTCCCAGTTGCTCTGCCTTCCCTGGTTTCACAGAGTCTGCAGGTGGACAATTTAGTGTTTTATTAATGACTTAAGGTGACCTCTTTGTAGCCATCAGGAACTCCTTTTCCACCCGTTTCAATCCTCTTTGGTACCATGTCCTTCATCTTTTGGCCATCTCAGCAGTTCCATGCTGTGATCTTTGACTCCTCTTCTTAGACCATCATGCTCTGCTTGAATTCTACATACTTGCACTGCAATCTGGAAAGTTCCTGCAGCAGAAAGCTGAGGATATTGTAGCAATCACATTGTGTGTTTTCCTCCTCCCTGCTGCCTTTTGTCCAATGTCTGAATACAGTTGTTTCATACTTTGTCCAGTGTTAGAGCTATTTATGAAGAGGGGTTAGTCCAATATCTGTTACTCTGTCACAACCAAAATCAAAAGTCCTAGGCTTTATTTTCAGTCCCTTCTTGGTATGAATTCTTGAGTCTTTGAACTACATTTTCTAAGACCAAATTAAAAATACAAAAAGAAAAGGAAAATCAAGTTAAAACCCTGCATGCTTATTTACTTAAATGTTTCATAACACCTGGTTCTTCAACCCTTCTTTTTCTCCAAGTCTGCACATGCTAATTGAATCTCAGCTGTTTCTTTACCTCTAAGGGGGAAACAGTCGATCTAATGTTCGATATTAGCAAAATTGGATGCCATTATGTATGTATTTCTGCCTAAGAAGAAATAGTTACCAAATCTGGGAGGTCTTTTAAAGATCAAGAAACATCTAGCTATGGAAAAACACAACAACAAAAATCTTTACAAGAATATGATGCTTGATCATTGGCATTTTCTCCTTAGATGTGCTCTTCTATGTTTATAGTCCAGTTTTATAATATGTTCATACACATATAATTTTAGGGAAAGGCATGAGATGTCATTTAAACCTTTTATCAGTGTTAGTAAAGAAGTTTCCAGAATCGTATGAAAATGGGTCTAGATGACAAGGTCGAGTTGCTCTCCTATGACATGATATGGCTGTGCTCATAATCTCTTTCCTTGAGTATAGTTTCTGACATGTGACAAAAGAAGCACCTCCATTACATGGAAAATTATAGGCTAGGGTGAAAGCTGTATTTTATATCATTCTGCAAGGAGAACTGGGTGAAGAACTTGTAGTTTTATCACTAATAAAACACAAAGGAAATTGTATGACCTGTTTGGATGCTAGTTCAAATTTGTTTCTAAAACTATACACTGCTCCCCAATCATTATGGTGGTAATTAAAAATGACATCGTAATATATAATAAGTAAAGCCTTTGCATGTTTACATACAAACATATGTATATATATGAAGAAGGCTTGCATGTGAAGAGACAGCCAAGGGCCACCACAAAGAAAGCCATGAATAAAGTGGAAATCCTGTGTTTACTGGTTCCTGTGGAGTGGGCCAGCAAGGGTCACTGAACTTCACTTCATTTCCTATTCTACTCTCCGACTCCAACTCTTTGAAGAGCACCGTAGGGACCGAATTGGTTTCCTTACACTAGCAAGAGCCACCCAGAAGGACCAACCACATTCTCAGGCTGTAATTCTCCATTTATTTATGTGTAAGTATATGTATTCACGTGATTGCCGTGTACGCATTATAATTTTTTGAACTAAAATTTAAATTTGTAAATATAAGTAAAGCAAAAATTCTGCCACTGCCACACAAATAGCAAGTAGGCGCCTTTATGTGGTGGCCTGTTGCAACAATCAGTACTTCCTGAGTACTGACCTAGAATTATGACACCCTTGTGAGGAAACTGGTTATCACCAAGGTAAATGCCAAATCAATGGGACAACTGCCAATAACAACAACAAAAATCTTTACTACTTTTCAGGTTGTAGGAAAATAAAAAAAATAAAATCTTTCCTGAGTAGTGAAAGCTTATGCACACATTTTGATGCTACAGCCATTGAATAATTTCATTTTCTGTATCTATCATTAAAAAGCTCCACTTTAGGAGCCCATGCCCTTCCTTTGTCCTAGCACTTCAATTGTACTTACTTTCCTTCTGTGACCAGAATTTGTTACACTCTGTCTCAGGGCCTTTGCACTCGTTATTCCTTTTGTTTAAAATGTGTCATCTTTTTTTCTCATCCTTGAGAGCTTCCTGCAATTGTCGTTTCTGCAGGAAAGTCTTTCTTGACCAGCTCCCTGCATATGTGTTTAATAGCATGGTTTGCAAATTCTACTTCAGGTTCATGTTTTTTATGTGTTGAGTGTCTGTTTCCACCCCAGAATGGAAGCTCCAGAAGGACCAAAACTACATATCTTTTGCTCAGTACTTTATCCTAATGCACAGTAGGTCCTCCATAGATGAATACATTTCTATTGTTACAAATATTTTAAAATAAAATTATTCTTGCATTTATCCTTTTTTAGGAATCTGCTGGGTCTTTATTTCTTCTTTCTTTTTTCTATTTTTTTCCCTTCTTCATTCTTCTTTCATTCTTTTCTTCCATTCTTAGACTTCCAGAGAAGACTCTGTGGTAGATTTTCTCAAAAGGTATAAGATGGGGATATCTTAAAAAATATTGTTGTTTATTGAGAGAAAAAAAAATATTGGGTTTAATTCCACCCAAAACTACTCTAGCAGAAAACTTCAAGAACTAGAATTTAGATTCAGAATGCAGAATACCTTCGTATTTCCTCACAGATGTATTGCAATTTTTCTAGAACAGTGTCTGGTACATAATATGAGGGGTTCACTACATATTTGTTAAATGAATAAATCAACTAAACAGACAAAAGAATACTAACATTGAACTCCTGTGCTCTCATTGGCTTACAAAATTTCCTCCTTTCAGTTAACTGTTTCATAAGAATTAATTGCATTGTTTTGTCAGAAATCTTTGAATTATACCAGTTGGTACAGAAAATCAGATGACCTCATGTAACTTCAGCAATTGCCATGTCCAGAAAATAATATTGCTTCCTTTATGTTGTGGCTCTGGAAAGTTTTCAGTAAGTAAATGAAAACATTTTGATACTGTTTCTAACTCCACTGAGTTTCTCTCAGTTGCTTTTCCCATCCTACTGGAAGGAAAGGCATCTTAATGACTCAACATTGAATTAGTGCTCCAAATCCATTTATCCCAATTCCATTATCCTAGTCTCTGGATATGCTATGCAGTTGTGGTGGGAGAAACCCATATCTTTCCAGCTTTATGTGATTTTCTATCTTCCTTTATGTGTATAAGAGCAGTTTATGCTTCTCTCAAAGGGTAAGATTTACATAAAAATGAATGATGAGCATATGCATCCATAATGCTATTACTTATTTTGTAATTTCTTCCCCACTTTGGATTGGAATTTAACTATTGAAAAATTAACCTTTAGTAACATTGCAGAGTTCATTATTTTTGTTGGCCAGGGAGCACATAGTGCATGGTGAATATTGAGTCACTTGAAAAGTTAGGTTGACCAGTCTTTCCAGAATCTGCTTTAAGAAGATGCCAACCCATTCTTTAGAGTTAACTTGTATTTGTTGAGGATATTGCAGCATGTTAAAATGGATTGAATAGGGTCCCTATCCACAAAGTCTTTCAACTTGAGGGTGAGTAATGAGGACAAATTGTTAAAAAGCAATGGGCAATCCTCCCCTTGTAAATAACTGGCTTGAGGACATGATTTTTCCAACATAGATTTTTTTTGTTTCATTTTCCCTAAATATTTATTTAATTTATTTTTTATTAATAGACTTTATTATTTAACTTATTTTTTATTAATAGGCTTTATTATATAAGAGCAGTTCTATGCTTACAGAAACATTGAGCGTAAGGTACAGGGTTCCCTTATACTCCTTCCCTCACCTTCCCACCCTCATTTTCCCTTGTTAATACTTTGCATTGGTGTAGAACACTTGTTATAATTGATGAGCCAAAATTGATACATTATTAACCAACATCCATAGATTACCTTAGGGCTCCCTTGTGTGCATGTGTCATACAGTTCTACTGGTTTGGACAAATATATCATACATGTATCCACCATTACAGTATCATATAGAATAGTTTCACTGCCCTAAAAATCCTCTGTGCTCTGCCTACTCATCTCTTCCTCTTCTTAACCTCTAGCAACCTTTTCACTGTCTCCTCAATTTAACCTCTCCTAGACCTTCATATTGCTAGAATCATAGTTTTAGCCTTTTTAGATTGGCTTCTTTCACTCAGTACAATGCATTTAAGCTTTATCTCTTTTTGTGGCTCAATAACTCATTATTTTTAAAGGGTTGAATAATACTTCATTGTTTGATGTACCAGTTCATTTATTCATCTACTGAAGGACATCCTGGTTGCTCCAATTATGAATGAAGTTGTTCTAAACATCCGTGTCAGATTTTTGTGTGGACGTAACTTTTCAAGTCTTTTGGGAAATACCAAAAGTGTGTAAGTTGCTGGGTCATACCATAAGACTATGTTTACTTTTGTAAGAAATAGCCAAACTATCTTGCAAAGGGACTGTACCATTTGCGTTTTTCCCCTTCCTCCCAATCAGTCAGAGTTCCCATGGCTTCACATTCTGTCAGTATTTGGAGTTGTCAGTGTTTTAGATTTTAGCCATTCTAACAGGTATATAATGGCATCTCATTATTGTTTTAATTTGCAATTCTCTAATGGCATATGGCGTTGAGTCACTTTTCATATGCTTATTTGCTACATAGTTTTTAATCATTACTATAGTATTTATAATTTTTAAGAGGGAACGATACAAGACCTCGAATGATACTGAAGGATCAGTATGGATTTTTTAGGAAAACCTCTTAGTCACTGCCTGTAGAAAATCGTATTTAGCACCTGTGTCAAGTACTCTTACAGGTACAATACAGTTTTTACAATTGTAAAGTTTAATATCACTAGACTTGGTTTTCAGTCTATGCTTTCCTATGAAAAATGTAAGAGCTGCAAAAGGCCGCCCATGATAATATGCTGGTTACCTCTCCAAGTAATACAGGGTTTTTCCTATGAAGGGCACCCTTCCTGGGTTGATAATTAATGTGGCTAGTTTGTGAATGACCTTTCTGCTCATTTCCCTGGGCGTGTCCTGTGCATGTAGATCTCTCAAGTCAGGAAAGTCCAAAAAGGGAAACGATGAAGGGGGCACTGGTCCAGAAAGCTGAACACCAGCATACCTGGCCCCCATCCTCAGTTTTCCAGGTAGCTACACTAATCTCAAGATATTGTAAATGAGACTGGCACTGAAAAACATTAAATTTTTGTATTAAAGTTTCATTTGGACATCTTGCCTCCCTGAGGGAAGGTGTGACACATTTGAGTAGGTTACTCTGGGAAACTGCATAATTTTTTTTCCTAGAGATCTTAAGAATGAGGTTAAACTCTTCTGGCAGAGTTTAAATGCTCCCTGACTTGGATTAAAAGCAAACCAAGGTCATTTTCTGCCTTGTGATTCTTTTAAAGAAGCTTTTATATTTGAATGTCACTCTCGTGCACTGTATTCAAATAGCAGAGTTAATAACTTCTCGATTATCTTAAGGATTATTCAAAAACATTAGGAAAAACAAGAGTAAAAGGGATTGGAGATCATCTTTCAAGCCTATGAAACACGTGACATGGTTTATTCTTCTAGCATAGATAAAGGCTCTTAAAATATTTCTGGCGGACTATTGTTCTTAAAAAACTTTACTATCCCTTGTCAAAATAAATCAAAGCATGCTAATCTCCACATGCGCTTAAAAAGGGACCAAAATTATGAGCGATGTTTTTATATACCAGATTACTCCAAATATGGTGTCTTTCATGAACGAGAGGAGAAAAATGAACCAAATATCAAAAAAAGGAAATTGTTCCCTTTTATTAAAATCATTTTCTCTTCTGTAGAGATAATTAGATAAACCTTAAGAGACAAGAATATGAAAGGCAGAGATAGAAAAAGTGATTGCAAAGGCCAGAAGTTAATGTTTACTTGCAAGATAGATCTGTTAAAGGCACACTATCAATAAAACGTTAGCTTGTCTTTTTATTATTATGACTGGTGAGATGAACTTAAAAGGCTGCTGAATGTGAACACAGACTATTCTTTCTTAGAACTGACTATATAACCTAACGCATTTTAGTAAATGATACTTTACTGGACAATTGTGTTGTTAATTATCATCAGATTTCCTTTCCCCCACCTTCCGTTTTTGCCTTTGCAAAACTGATCACTTGTTTCAATTTTTTTTTTTTTAAGGATATGATGGTGGAGGATGGGCTTAGGAGAGAAAGAGCAAGAGTAATACATGTCTGATGCAGTAGGAACAGCAAATCAAATAGTTTAAAAAATATCTAGTAAGTTACAAAAACTTAATTTAAGAAAAATGACTATGGAGGGATCATAAATATAAACTATGTACAGACATGTTTTCAAATTTCTCACAAACAGATAAGGTGGCTTTTGCACCCAAGATCTTGAATAAAAACACACGCATGTACAAGCACAAACACACACACACACAGAGGAGAAAAATAAGCAAGGAAATTCTTTCCAATAGTTGGCTCCATGAGTACAACTGCTCTCCTGTTCCAGTAGCTATTGCTCGCCAAATAAAACATCAGTGTTCCACTAGGAAATGACTAGCTAAACAGAAAGTGCAATGAATTGGCCGCTGATGAATTTACGGACTTCTCCCTGAAGTCCCCTGTGTCAAAAATTGTTATAGAGGCTTTTTTGTTGTTTAAGACATTCCCAGTACTGGTTGCTCAGTGTTATGTAAATGACAAATGACTAGAAAAAATATTGGTATAGGTAAATAAGGAAATCAGTTTCCTAGTGAAAGGATCCAAACAGGTTCAACTGCGATCTGAATGCAGCTTCTTAATATCTAAGAGAACACACTTGTGCTCTGTAATGAATTTGGGTATTATTTTATTAAGCAGTAGGAATTTGCTTAGATGGATCTTAAAGGTGGGAAAGATCCAGAAACGGGCATTAAAACCCTTTTGTTTATTACGAAAAGGAACCTGATTTCATTTCCTTTACACCTCCAAATAAATGGTTGAGAATTTTGTGACCAGGTGAATCCACATAACAGATAGTTTGTGTATTTATCTTTTTCTGTTGGTAGGTCTTTTTTATAATTGATTTTATAACGTGCTAGCTATGGTGAACAGATTTGGGAGGACCTTTTCTGTTTTTACAAAGTGGTCGACCATGTTCCTTTTCTTAAGGATTTAAAATGTATTTTTAATACATTATATCTAATAATTTTATTTATAATTGTTGAATATTCCAAATCTACACACAAGACTGAAAACAACAGACTTAGGTGCCACGACCACCCATATCAAACAAATGTTGACATAAAATCTACATTATATTTTTAAAAACAAAAATTCAACAGAGTTACCATTGTGTTTTATATCCTAGCCCCAAGTCCAGGAAAAAAGGTGAAATTAGAAACATAGACACCTTCCAGTGAGAATGACATTTAACCACATAAGAATGAATTACCGCAAACCTTAAAATAGTGTGAACTGTAGATGGAAAACTTTATATTAGAAATTTCTTTCAGCTCCAAAGATCTAATATGTAGGTGAGTAATACAACTATTTAACTTGAGCATTGGTTTTGCAAATCTAAAAGTAGGGATGGACCTGTTTCCCCACATCGTATCTTCTAATTTGAACTGGGGAACATATTTTGCTGGTCCAGATTTTGTATTTGTTGTTCTCATTAAGTGAATTTAAATACAAAGCTGTCAAAATAATGGGAGTCTTCATATTTAAGAGGTGGTCAGTAGGGAGAGGTCACAGGCTGGTGATTTCATAACTGAGAGGGAACAACGCCTCATCACCTTTCTTGGCCTGCCCCGAGGAGTCCTCTTTAATGCCACACATTTCTAAGCTGCGTCCAAACCACACAAGAACAACCACCTCACTATGTGTTGCTTTTTTCATGCTTCAAATATATACCACCCAGCTTCTCTGTTCTCTATTCCACTTGACTATGAATGACTTGAACTCTTTACCAATATCCAGTCCATCCCCAAAAGCTGAAAGACATGACTCATGGTTGAGAATACTGGAAAGAATATGGTCACAAAAAAAGGGATTTTAGAATACTGTAAGCGGTAGTAACGTATTTGGAATGTCTGTATCCATATCTCCTTATGAGGACTCCTTTGACAAGGGCAATGAACATTTATTTATTCTTTCATTTATTCGATGGACACGCAGGGAAAAGGAGATTAAGATACATTTCCCAGCAGAATGCTATCGTCATTTGGCTGGACAAATTAAGTGATAGGAGTTCATTAAGAAATTTATTCAATTCTGTAGTCGCTTGTGGGACTCTCCTGCTCCCTGTCTCAGCCTTCACTCCACTGGGCAAGTTTCCTTCACATGCTAGGCTCAGTGCAGCCCTTCTGTCTCTGACTGTGTTCTGCCTTGCAGCTGAGAAGTCTTTCCCACATGCTTTCTAATTATCTAAATCCTTCATAATCCCCCTACCAAAATTAGGTCATACTTGCTCCACAAAATCCTTCCCCAGTTTCTCTCACTTCTATTTACTTCTTTGGTATTTAAATTCCTCTAGGACAGATAGCTAGCCTCATCCTGCTTAGTGCTGGTGGATTGAGTGTCTGGAATCCTGCTCTTGAGTTCTGTGTGACTTAGCCTTCTCCCCTAAGGAGGCTGTGAGGCAGAGACTCTTCCAGCCTGTCTGAGTGCTCAGCTTGGCATCCCCTCCCTCAGCCCTCCTCGCCCTCCCTGCAGACTGTAGATTCCAGAATGGTGGCTCAGAAAGATTTGTGGAATGATGGGCCTTGGGAATGAAGCTTTGGGAGACTGGAGATCTAGATAGACAGTCTGCAGCAGTTTAAAAAAAAAAAAAGCCACAAAAGAACACCATAAACAAAACCAGAATTTAGAATTTAATACCAACTTTTATTTAAATAAAATTCCAACTGAATCAAGTCATTCCTGGCTTTTTAAAAATATTGTTTATATTCTTAGTTCTTTTTTAAAAGATTTCATTTATTTATTTGAGAGAGAGAGCAGGAGTGAGGTGGTAGGTGCAGAGGGAGAGGGAGAAGCAGGCTCCCTGCTGAGCAGGGAGCCTGAGGTGGGGCTTGATCCCAGGACCTTGGGATTATGACCTGAGCTGAAGGCAAGCACTCAACTGACTGAACCACACAGGCACCCCTGTATTCTCAGTTCTTATACCAGTTAAGGCTTTACCTCCAAATAATTCACTTAGTGATGAAATAGTAGGTGTCTTAGTGAAGAAGCAGAGATGAATTAATTTGTAAGATTTTATTAAAAAATCTATTATGTGTCAGGCACTATGCTAGGTTCTGGAATAGATCAAACAGGAAGATGGTAAGATGACAGTTGTGGAAAAATGGGGGTCAGGGATTTGAATTGTTTTCTAGTTCATTTAAGCTTAAGGTTGTTATGATCTCCCACCAGCCCAAGGCTCACTTCCTCCACCGAGTCTGAGCCAGCCCCAGGAATGCCAGTGAGTAGCTCCTTTCCCCGGCCTCCTGCAAAGCTGACCATCAATACCTCCTCTTGCCCTTTACTTCTTGAATACCAGTCCTCTTTGGCTGTTGTTTGTTAAGTTTGCGTTTGCAAGGTTGGCGCCTCAAAGCGTATGTTGTTCTAAGGTGCTATTCCTAAGTGAACAACAAGTTTTGAAAGGATCAATTATTTTTGCCACTGAATGCCATATGTGGAAAAAAATGCAACATACTATTTAGTCAGATAGGGCTTTTAGCCAGATCCTGTATGGTGGCTTTAGGCTGCTGCTATTTTCTGCAATGAGCTGTAAATTTGGCAATTTGAAGGAGGGGGGAAATCTTACTGGAAACACAGAAATATGAGGGTTTTGTGGCAGTTAAGTTCCCTGAAGAATGTGGAAAAGTGGCAGGACCACCATGTACAATTTGTCAGTGCACAACCTGTACACCCATTCCTAGGGACCCAGTTGCGGGAAAAGCTTCCAGCAGGAGCACTTGGTGATGACAATGAGTCCTATGTTTGGGCTATAAGTGATGAAAGAAGAGCCAACATTTGGAGCGAGAACAGGGAGAGAAGGCAAGATCAGCAAAGATAAGGCCAGTAAGCATTAAGAGGTAAAAACAAATGTACAAATTTTACCTGTTCAGTTTTCAATCACATTTCATAAATTCACATGCCAATCTTGATAATGAATTGTGCAATTTGGGGAAATCATCTTTTCTCAGTTCTGTATGTTGCAGCTTTAAAATGATTCTCAATCAAAGAGATGATTCCACCATCTCTGGAAGTTGACTTTTTCCCCAAAGTACAGTAGCAATAGATTTCTATGTATTCATCCACTTTGTCTCTCTCCATCTTCCTGGGGGAAAATATTGCTAAAGGTTACCTGAGCGCTGGAGGTCTAACCTGGAATCATGAAACAGAATAGAGCTGAGTGTTCCAGGGTGCACATGGAAGTGGGACAGGGCGCTGTCCTCCTGATTGGCTATTTGTGACCAGTGGGATCATGAAGCTATAGTGTGGAGTCTCTGGGGGCCAAAGAGTCCATGCAGAGTCCTCCATGTCTAATTTGCAACTGGGGAGTTTTGCTTATTTTGGAAATGATGCAACCAATTCCGGGACAAATAACTTTAATCTTCAACATATTTCTGCAAGAGTTTGCCCATTGTGCTAGAAGTTTTCTATGTGCTGGCCCCCTTCCTCTCCACCTTCCCTACCCTGCCCTTTGCCCCAAGGAAGTGGCATTTACGGGCTTGTTCTCATGGCTCCCTTGACCTTTGGCTCTGCTTGTTTTGTCTAGTGGGAAGAACTGGCAGGAGGTCACAGGGAAGGAAGACAATGATTTCAGGTCATCAGCTCTCTTCTCCCTCCTGGCTGAATTTGACAGCGGTTGTTGTTTTACTGGCTCTTTCTGTCAGATTCAGGTCACTGGGCTCTCCCCTTGCCCCTAATGCCTAGGAGTGGGATTGCCTCCCTGCTACGGCCAGCCCCGGAGAGCTTCTGTCTCCCTCGTGTCCTTAATCTTCCCACACCTTCGTAAATAGCTCTTCAGTCAGCTTCCCTCAGCTGGCTCTGTTGTGTTCCTACTGGGACCCCGACTGACAGCCAGTGTTGCCATGAGTCACACCCTCTGGCTCTTGGCAAGATAATTGAAAACTCTCCACCTTTTGCTCCTTACGGTTAATTTATTTTAAGTCATCTGAGCTTCGTTATTGGAAGAGTTATATAAAATAGTATACATCTCACAAGTCACTTTTTCAGTTTCATTTAATCAGGAAAAAAAGAACAGATAGGAGGGTGGTGTGTTAAAAAAAAAAATTGATTGTTCTACAAAGCTTTCTCTTCTTTGAATCTCCTGAACCTGCCCATCTTAACTTTGACTTAGTTTTTAACAGCGTTCCATGGAATTTAGGATTTCATTTGTGTATCATCATCTAGGTTGACTCTCTTTTAAAATATCTTTTAAAACTTAAAAACCTTAGTATTTATACGTTATACCTTCCACCCTACAGCCTGTGGTGTTTCCTTAATATCTTTTCTTTTTTTTTCTCTCCCCTGAGGGCGACATTTTCATCTCTCTTTGCTTTTCCCCATTGTGACTTCTCACGTCTGTATGCCTTTTCCCACCTCTCTCTTCTTCCCTGCTTCTGTGAGAGATATTCTGAGTCATATTGAGCTTATCTCTTTCATTTAGTTTGGTGTCTTTGAAGAACACAGGTAAAGAAATGTCTCCTGACCCGCCTTCCAGTTGCAGGGAATCTTAACTATATGTGTCCTGGGCCAAGCCACGGTGAATAAGCCACACATCCTTCTAAACGAAATTCATTGATTTGATTTTGTTTCCTCCAGTGGTTGCGCAAGTCAGGTGTATCTACTTTTTTAGTTCAACACATATAAGTACTGTAATTTTAAGTTTTTCCCAAATTCAACCAGTTGTTTGTTCTGCAAACAGCTATGTGTGTTTACAACACGTGTGATTACAGGACCTGCGTTGCCTTTGACGAGGCAAGCTTCCAGAGGGGAGAGCTCAGAATGCATAACCAACCTTCTCTGCAGCCCAGATTTGAGCCATGAGATCTTAGAGAAAAATGTTTTCATGATTATATGAGTTATTGGGATCTGCTATAAAATTTCACTTAGAGGCTGCCATGATTGGTTTGTATGTCAGAAACCATACTACCTTGGTATCTGTGGCTGCCATAATGACTAAGTGAGAGGTAGCAGCTCCTCATGCCATAGAGATAAATCACTTTTGGGGGACCCTGTTCATTCTTATTCTCAGCAGGCAGTTTGGGTTTTATTAATACACTTTGTGTTTCAGAAAGCACAGAGGAAATCGAGGATGATATACTTTATCAAATGCAAATCTGCTTTCCTTCCTAAGGAACCAGTGAAAATTGAGGGTTTTAAAAATACATAATCAATACCACATTAATACCGTTTGCACTCAAATATTCTAATAAAAGTTTTTTTTATTAGCTTCCGATGAAAAGCATAGCAAGGGTAGGCTGTTGTAGTTGAATATTATTTTAAGTGAGACTCTAAGACTTCTGAAACTTGATTTGCTCTTTTGGTAAATTAAAATGCCATTTATCATTATCATCAACATCAAATAAGTTTTCTCAAGCACCACACATGCCGGCTCTCTGCTGGGAGTGTTCTAAAGCAAGGTCAAGGGAAATGACACCTCCCTTCAGGAGCTCACAGTAGATGCTAATGATGTGGACAAATATACACAAATGCAATGGATAGTGTCTTACAGAGCCTAGTCCTTTTGCTTAAAGATAGTGAAGTAAGCCTATACTGCCAGGGTTTTGCCATCCTCGCGGGAATACATCAAGGTTTAGTGCTAAACTGGGTAGTAAAATGCCTGTTTAGAAACATAAGAAATTCCATATGACATTACATTGATATAAATCATCATACCATCATGAAAGGCAATGCGGTGCCATTTATTACAATAAAAAAATTTACACATCTTTTTGACTCCATAATTCCACTTTTAGAAATTGTTATCCTACAGATATACTCAAATAAGAGCATCTATTCATTACAGTATTGTAAAAAAAAGAAAAGTTGAGTATAACTTAATGTTCATAAGTAAAGTCTTTAATGTATTATGCTGTATCTATACCATGAAATGCTATAGAGCTTTCAAAAAGAATGAGGAGACTCTTTATGTGCAGTGTATACCAAAAATTCTTCAAGTGAAAATAAGCAAAATACAGAGCAGTATGAAGAATATGCTGGAGTTGTGTTTTTTTTTTTTTTTTTCCTGTCAAGAAGATAGAAGTGTGTGTATGTAAGTAAATGTACATATACTGTAACTAGGGAACAGACATGGAAGACAGACTATATAAGGTTAGAGAGACTGTATACATTTTATACTTTAATTTTTTTTAATTCATAGTAAAACTTTATTTATTAAGTCATATTTTAAAGTTTAAAGTAGTATTTTTAAGAAGAAAATATGAAGATCTTATATAGGTCAGAATACACATTGCTTTAACTTAGTGGGTTTTTGTTTGCTTGTTTAACAATGAAATGTTCACAATGTCAGCTACCAAATGTTGTTAGGGTTACAGCTTTTCCCTGCTCCTTCCTCGGCAAACCCTGCACTTCTACCCTGGAAAACTTGTTCCTGCAATAACTTATACAGATTACTTCAATGGAACCTCCTTTTGAGTTTGTTTCTGTGGTGAGTCTATTTCCCGTCTATGATTAACACTTTCCTTAAATTCCCTACCTGCTTGATGAAGCAGCTTGTCTTTTATTTGCCTTGTGGTATTTTTTTTTCAGTTAATAATCAACCGATAAATATGGACCAATCATCTACAATGTATCTATGTATACACAAGACACAGACATTAAATACAATTTAAAGGGAGCCTTTTAATTCTAAGATTTCATAGAAGAATCAGTGGGGATCATCCACATCCTTTCGTGTGTGCAACCTTAGCTAAGCCAGGCTAGGTGTTTTGTATTTTTGAATATAAAACTATTTACTCTGTCCTTCTATGGCACACTTCCATGTCTTTGCATCCCTAATTCAGTGACCCTTGCCTGGCCATGAAGAGGCAAATTGAATACGGGTGTGCCAGCAACAAACACAACCAAGTTGTTTAATGGTTTAGCTGTGCTTCCTGTTTTTGTTTCCACTGCCTTTTTAAATATGTCCTGCATTTTGGAATGATTTTTGAGAGATGAAGGGAGAACCAAAGAGGCATATACTTAAGATAATAGGGTAGAATCCCTTCTGGATGATCAGAAAGGGAAGATAACAAAAAAAAAAAAAGAAAGAAAGAAAGAAATCACTGGAATCGGAGTTTGGCTGATTCCCCTGCAACCGTTGGAGGCTCTCTCTTGTCCTTGTTCATCCTAAAGTTCATCTGCCATTTTTCTACTCATTTCTGGAGTTACATTGTTATCAATTTAGCATTTTACAACTTGCAGCAGCTTAATCAGCAACAGCAATTTGCAGATGTCACTATATACTCATCATTCTAAATAGTTTCAAAAAAAGAATTTTGGGTACAGAATTTATACTTCGAGGATTTCTATGTTTTATTTTCTTATACTGAAAGAACTTATTCGTTTCTTTGGTTCCTTTTTCTGAGCTGGTTACTAATCCACCATCAGACACTGCTCTGACACCAAACTACCTCCATTTTGAATATTTATCTCGCACAGAATTTTTGCAGGACATTTTCTAATCTAACTGCCCTGGGGCCACCAGCTCTCCCTTGTTTGCTTGCTTATTTGTAAACACCTCCTGCCCTCATCAAAGAGCTCTAGGAAGATTAGAACATAAGATCCCCGAGGGAAGGGACTCATCTCCAGGATTTAGGCAAGAGCACACATTCAATAAATATTTGTTGAATGGCTAAATATTTGTTGAACGAATTAGTTGGACATGACTCCTCTGTATTGAAAGCATGCTCTGTATTACATTAGAAATCACACTAGATTTTTCTCTTATTTGGTAGAGATGATTGAAGGACATTGATCTCCAAAAACTATTAGAAAGAGTGGGTCCTGCAGGGTATATTAGTTTCCTTGGGTGCTGTAACAAATTGCCACAAACTGGGTGGCTTACAACAGAAATTTATTCTTTCACAGTTCTGGAAGCCAGAGGTCTGAAGTCAAGGTGTCAACGGGGCCACATGCCCTCCAGATGCTCTAGGGGAGAATCTATCCTTCCCTCTTCTAGGCTCTGGTGGCTGCCAGCAATCCTTGGCTTCCTTGGTTTGTGTCCACATCACTCCAGTCTCAGCCTCTGTCTTTATAGCAACTTCTCATCTGTGTTTCTTCTTCTCTTCTGTCTCTTATAATGGCATGTCAGGACTTATTGTCCACATGGGTAAGTGGGATGATCCTTAAGTTAATTACATGTGCAAAAATCCCTTTTCCAAAGAAGGTAACATTCACAGGTTCCAGGGATTTGGACATGGATATATTCCACCACATAGGGGTTATTTGGAAACAGAATTCACGTTCAAATGAGCTACAATGAGAATATGGAAATTATCTATGGACCTGTTAGTTGGTTTTCTGATAAAGCTAAGAATGAAAGGGCCCTTAGCAAGGCGCAGACTGGGAGACCACTCCACAAATGGCAGAGTCATGGGACCCCTCCCTCCCCAAGAGCTGCTATACAAGCTGGACAAAAAAATACTGTTTCTAAGGATTTTGATTCAAGAATAAATTGAACCACACAGTTTGCCTTACATTTCCCTCCCATGCCCTTCTCCATTTTAATGGAAATGAAGATTGGATGCATGTAATTTGATGAAGGATATGGTCTATACGTGGAAATGCTGGAAGCTCAGTGGGTCTTACTCAATGCAGAAGGAAAAAGGATGAGTAGCTTCAGTGGAAAAGGAAGGTCAGGGAGAGAGAAGTGAGTCAGGGTATTAAAGGCTGGAGGGCACAGACTCTGACAGGCAGAATAACTTTGAGTTCTGAAGCAGTCAAATCACATTGAGGACGAGATCAAATAATATTCCCTAGCTTCCTACATCTCTACCTTGACGTATGTTGGAATGGCAACTTCAGCTCTAATGAGTGTCAAGGGTACATTAATAGGGAAAATTCACTGTAGAAGAAGAGTTACCAGCTTTGCCCAAGTGACAATGGAAAGTGCCTTGGCCTAATTTTACATGACTACCATTGCTTGATGAGTTAATTAAAAAAAAATCAAACCAAACACTACATGAACACTAGTTCTTTGTTGGGCCTAAGCCACACTAGGTGTCTAGTTCCTGCAGAGAAGTTGGCCTGGGGCACCCTGAGTTACCCTCTCTGAATCATCTGCCATGTGATTTAACTTACTGCCTTCTATGAGACCTAATGGAGGAGAGAATATAAGGGAAGACAGGCTTATTAATCATTTATACTGTGCCTTGGAATGGTATCAACATTGTGTCTTCCCTCTGGGGGACAGCCTGCTATGGAGAACTTTCTTGGAAGCCCCATTGCTTCTGAGCAACACATAGGGTGACAATCCTCTCAAGGAATTGTCTGGAGTGTTCAAACCTGGCATGCTCCAGTTCAGTTAGCAGATGTTTCCCATTCTTCCTGAGGGCTTATATGCTAGGACAATGCACTGATCTTTGCCTATTTCCAAATCCCTACAGTCAGAATGAGACATCCATCTTGGAGCCAGAAAGAACCTGCAAAAGGGTGCACATAAGGATGAGGAGTCGCAGAGTGCCCTGAGCAGACCACATCCACTAGCTAGTTCTAAGTCCTAAGCTTTCAGACAGACTTTTCTCTGTGAGTTCCCATGGGGGATCCTCGTTAATACTGTCTCTTGTTAAGAGTTTCTGCTGGTTAGTAGTTTTTGTATCACTTAGCACTTGGAGATGACTATAGACTCTCCAATGATTGACACATGGCAAATTCAGACCAGTGACCATTAGACTTGACACCAATCCTTACTTCTCGGACTAGACGCCAGAAACCAAATCATCATGAGACCAATGGATTCTTTTACAGTGAAAAGCGGCCCTTTCCACCAAGAGTTCAATCTCACTGGAGAGGCAGAGCCATGGAGGAAGCTGGCAGTGCTCGTCCCCAAACTCTGGGTGCAGTCAGGCAAATGCATAAAGAGTTTCAGTCTCTGGGGCTGTTCAGTTTGGCATTTTACACAAGTTCTAAATTTCCTAAACTAATAAACAAATATTTTTCAGCCTATTTATATTTTGCACCCAAACATGAAGCACATTGTGGGCCAAGAATATGAAAATACTTTTGAAGACCCTCCTCGGCTGCACCCCAGTAAATGGAAATCTTTGTAGTTTGTTCAGCTTGATCAGGCTCTCCAGACTGTGGCAGGCCTTGGTGTGTACTTTGGAAAAGCTCTCATGAGGTAGGCCCACCTGAGTGGCATCCAAGGCCAGACCAAAGCTCTACCTTAATTCTGAGGTGCAAAATACGTGGCTCCATACAAAATTGCCCATAGTTGGTCATTTTTGACTTACAGTAAAGTGAGTTTCATATGGTTCAATCTTTCAAAGCAATGCTTTCTTACTGTGTTGTAGCTACATAAGGTGCTGTTTCATTTGCATTTGATATGTACTATTCGCAAAGAAATATAATTCATTAAATGTATTTCCTTACTGTAAAAACTGTATACCCTCCAGGAATCCAAGACCAGAAGTGGTTAAAACTTTAGGTTCTAGCCTTAGGCAAACCTGGTTCTGAAAGGCTCAGATGTGCTATTAGACCCTGGGTGACGTCTGAGACTCAGCCTAGTTTTCTCATCTGTAAAATGGCGGAAACCACAGCAATGAGAGTCGTGTGAAGTTCTCAGCAGGGTGACTGGCTTATCGGAAGCTCCCAATAAAGGTATATGTAACATACTTCTAGATCAGAGAACAGCAAACTATGGCTCATGGACCAAATCTAGCCCTCTGCCTGTTTTTGAAAATCAACCTTTTTTGGGATATAGCTGTTAGGGACTGAACTGCATCCTCCCAACATTCATATGTTGAACCCCTAACCAAGTCTCAGTGATATAACTGGTTACGTATCAGTTCTTTACATTGACTATTACTATCCACTACTCTGATATTTTCATCACTGGCAAGCTCCAGTAACACCGTCAGTGCTTTTGCACTATTTTTTTTTTTCTTTGTAAGTGTCTTAATTTAGGGGGAGTTTCTTTTGCACTTCCTTTTCAAGTTGGTCCTGAAAAGCAGCTGGAGAAATTCATTCATTCACTCATTCATTCAACAACCATTTATTGAGAATTGCTTATATGCCTGGTAGTCTTCTAGGAGCTGGGGATTCATAACAAATAAAACAGACATTTGGAGGAAATAGACAATAACAAGATAAACCAATAAGTGGTTTGAAAAATATGACAGTGATATGACCAAAGAGAAATGGGAGGGGGAGATCAAGAGTGTTGAGGTTGGCGAGGGGGTGGCATTTTGCAATATAACGTGGGGTGGGAAAGAAGCCCTCAATGAGCAGACCTAAGGAGTGACAGAATGAACCATAAAGGTACTTTGGGAAAGATGATTCTAGGCAGAGAAAACAGAAAGTACTAAGTACCAGGAAGAGGGAAAGACATCCCTGGAGTGCTTGAGGAGGTATTTTGAGGCCAGTGTACATAAGGATCAATGGGGAAAGTGGAAGCAAGTGAGGTCAGACTGGGCATCAGGGACCAGATTTAGGTCTCAGTGAGGACTTTGGCCTTTGAGTGGAAGAAGACTAGAAAGAAATGGAGGTGTTAAGTAAATGAGCGACATACCTGACAGGATTTTATAGAATCAACTGGGTCACTGTGAGAAAGGATGGGAGCAGGAACAACAGTCAAGAAGCTACTATAGTCATCCCACAGAGAGGTAATGGTGGCAGGAATGAGTGGGGTTGGGGAAAACTAGATTCTGGAGACAGTCTAAAAGCAGAGCCTACAGGATTGACTGACAAACCAGGTATGAGGCTAAAAGAGGAGTCCAGTTTTTTGGGGGTTGTATTGGTGGAAAGATGGTCTTACCACTGATGGAGGGCAAGGTTGAGGGAAGTAAAACGGGGTTCAGTTTGGAAAATGTTAAGTTTGACAGGTGTCTTAGAAATGCAAGTGGGAAAGCTGACTAGACAGTGGGAAACATGTATCTGGAGTCTAGTGGAGAGATCTGAGCTAGATATGGAATGTGGGAATGAATGTAGATAGAACAAGGAAGACATCCTCACTTTTAAAGGTTAGAGAAATAGTGAGGAATCCAGAAGAAGCAGTCAGCAAGATGGGAGCAAAACAAGGAGAGCTGTGCTCTGGAAGAAAAGGAAAGATACTATTTTAAGGCAGAGTGAACAATTGCCCTAGATTCTGCCAGTAGGTCTAGTTTGATGAGAACTGAGAAACAGCAATTGAATTAATACGATTTTTATTTAAGTATAGTTGACACACAATCTTACATTGGTTTCAGATGTACAACATAGTGATTCAACTTCTCAGTAGGTTAGGCTATGCTCACAGCAAATGTAGCTCCCATGTGTCACCATACAACATTATTACAACATCATTGACTATAATCCCTAGGCTGTGCCTTTTATTCCTGTGACTCATTCATTCCATAACTGGAAGTCTCTACCTCCCACTCCCCCTTACCCATTGTGCCCATCCCTCCACCTCCTTCCCACTTGCCACCACCAGTTTGTTCTCTGGATTTACAGGTCTGATTCTGCTCTTTGTCTATTCATTTGTTTTGGTTTTTAGATCCCACATATGAATCAAATTGTATGGTATAACAATTGAATTTTTTAATGTAGAGGTCACTAAGGACCTTGACAAAAGCAGTTGTATTGGTACTGGGGCAAACTCCTGACTGGAGCAAAGTCAAGAGAAAATAGGGAGAGAGAAGCTAGAGATGAGTCTTTTCAGGAACTTTGCTTCAAAGAGATAGTGGTCAATGGGCAGAATGATCCATCCATGGTCAGCCAGACATTCCAATGCAATATTCAGACTTTATTATGGCAGAGACAAAGCAGTGTTCACCAAAGCCCATGCCCTTTCACTGCTAGGCACACATCTAGATGACCCCTCATTAGGAATGATTGGATTCCTGTCCATGGAATGTGGATGGAAAGGCTGTGTTCCATTGTTAGGCCTCCACTCTAAAAACACTTCCTACCCCATCATCCAGCTCTTTCCCTTTTTTTTCACTATGACTGGTTGCTTTGGCTCTGTGGATGTCTCAGAGAACCTTGGGATGTCGGGGTCATGAGTGTCTGCATGCATGGAGCACAGCCCCGCTACCAGCCCACTTTGGATTTTACGATGTTAAGCATATGATATTGGGGAGTGGGGTTGTCTTTTATAGCTATTAGTTTGCCATGACAACCAACCTTGAATTTAACCTTCTCAATGAAAGGACTCTACCAGCCTCTAGCTAAGATTGATATTTCCTAATCCATTTAATATTTTGGTAAGATTTCCACATTGCTGTAAAATGCCTAAAATTTACCTCCATTGACTAATTAGTCACAGTAAGAGATGTAGAGATTCATATATTGATGGGTTTTGAGGTATTCTTGAATTTTGAAAACTCTTGGCCCATGTGGTTGATTGGGTGAATTTCCTGGTGGAAGCCATTTGAAGGGTCCCTCACTGTTCACCGCCTGATGTCTGTCTCTTTTGGAATGGCATTCAAGGTCTTCTGCAATCTGTGCCTAGAGATGTAGTTTACTATTTTGAGTTTCAAAATGTGGTTGCCTTCTCCCCCCTCCCACCCTCACTACCCAACAACACTTAAAAGTCCCAAGTAGAATCATAAAGTAATGAGCACATTTCTTAGATCAAGTTATAAACTATGGATCCGGCAGTCAAAAGAAATAACTTTTATTCTCCTCTTATAACTCTCCATAAACCTTTGTTAAGATTTTCATTGATTTAAATTACTATAATAACCCAATACTTCAGGTAGTCTGGTTTTGAAAGAAAGCATTTTACATAATATACATCAATTACTTGAAAAGATGGTTCTTTGTGAAGATCAGAGACAATCTGTAACTTTCAAATGCAGATTTTATAATGTCCATCTCAATCTTGGAGAAGCAATGGTGTAAAATTTCAGCAGGAAGAAGACCACAGAATAATAGGTATCATTTTTTAAGGGTGAACTTTATACCTGGCTTCACGCTTTTCATTTTATAAATACCATATTTCTTTAATTCTGAGATGCTATGAATTCAAGTATGCAACTTTCTTTTCTGGGGGACAAAAGAAACATTATTACATTAAATGAAAACCACCATGGCAATTGCAGAAGCATCCAGATTTTAAGTCATTATAAGCGCACGGAAAACAAGTGTTTCTCAGACTTGAGAAAATAGATTATCATCTCAAGTCTACACAATACAGTATCTACGGGTCCTGAGGTTTGGAAGTAACCTGGCCAAGGTCACACACTTTGAGGAGGACTGACATGAAGTTCACGTGCGGGATTGAGGGACGCTCTACACTGCTTCACATCAGAATGTTGTCTCTCCCCCTGCCTTTGCTGTCTAATTCTAGACCATGACTGACTAATTTCAGTGCAACAATACTCCCAAATATAGTTAAGTCTAGAGAGTGAACGTATTTTAAAAAGTGAAAAAAAATGCATTTTACTCCATTGAAAATTTTCTAAATCTTTTTACCCAATTCATACATTTAGTGATTTCAAACCAAGCATTTAAGGCTTGGTTGAATCTGAAGATAATGTTACACTTTGTCAAGCATTTGAATTGCTTCCAGCATATTGTAGTATAATCCTCTGTCCACAAACATCCCTTCATTATTGCCTAATTACATGCAAATTTTATAAAATGAATGAGTTTTAAGGACTTGTCAATCTGTCATCCTAGGAACCACTGAAACATTTTGACTGCTAGATAAATAATCAGCAATAATCACACTATGCAAATTTGATATTTTCTGTACAATTATCTGAAACCATAAATAACTGGACACAAAGACATTTGGCATTCTCTCCGTGAGACTTGACCTACAGGGCTTTTTTCCCTTTTTCCTCTTCTAACAAATGTGCTAGTGGGAAATTTCCTTCTTCTTCTTCTTCTTCTTTTTTTTTTTTTTTTCCCTAATTCCAACTGTGCAAATGTACCCAGTGGAAAAATTATGAGTACATAAATGCAAAGAGAATTTTGTTTATTTTTATCTGGAGTGTGTTTCCCCTAGGCAAACATTTTTTTTTGTGTTTCTATCTTAA
Organism: Neomonachus schauinslandi; assembly: GCF_002201575.2. Classification (NCBI taxonomy): domain Eukaryota; kingdom Metazoa; phylum Chordata; class Mammalia; order Carnivora; family Phocidae; genus Neomonachus; species Neomonachus schauinslandi. The sequence continues at coordinate 82,269,157 of NC_058412.1, read as the reverse complement.
TTTTTGCTTTTTGTAATTTTCACCTCCTCTCTCTTGGAGTTGTGTTTTTTCTCACCACAGCAGAGAATATAGGTGGGGAGCATTTGGTGTATGTTTATTTATTTGCTTTAAATTTATTTTTCCTATATTCTGCATCTTATTTAATTTTTCCACTATAATTCATTTCTGTACTATCTAATACACGTCAGGCACTTGGGAGCATCGAATATTGAAAGGCTAATTATCATTCTATAGACAAGCTCAAAAACATATAAACAGTCTATTCCAGTGAATTCACCAGTTGTGCAACTGAATTTTTTTTCCTCCTCTGTGGTCGATGCTTGTGTTACTGTAAGAATATGGGGACAATCGTGCCCTCTATACTTTTTCATAAAAGCAAGCTGATGAGTTCTAATGACTAACAATAAAGCTACTTAATAATGCATTTGTTAAAAGTGCCCCCAAATGGAAATAACATTGAAGCATTCAGGAGCCAGAATTACCTTTGCTTTACGCCTATCTTCAAAGCAGTGCGGCTCAGACATTCCACAATTTTTTTTGGAGTTTAAAGTCCTATTAAAGCCATTACAATTATTTGATAAAAGCTTTGATTGATTATTTAGTTGGTTGATTGATTGACTGATTGTAGACAGAGGGACTTGTTGGTTATCATCTGGCCATAAGTCACCAGCTATGAGTAGAAATCTTGCTTCTATGGTTTGTTAATGGCTGGGCTCATTAATGGAAATAAATCCAGCATGCCACTTTTTTTTTTTTTAAACCACTGAAGAATCATCTGAGATGAATGTAGAGTATTAATTTTTTTTAATTTTAAGATATATAGGCAAATGAAGTACTTTGGTTGATTTCACTTAGAAGGATAATGAAAGAGTGCCATTCAGAAACTTGGAATTTAAAAATGATTAATAAAGTGCTTTGCACCACATCCACTCATTTTCTTCCGTAAGTAAGGCCATCAATCAATAGAGAGCCAGCCTGACTCATTGATACTATTATTATTTCAAGCCTCTGCGAAACGGGAAAGCATATATTGTGTTTTGCTGCTCCTAAAAAGCAGAAGGTTAACTAAGTAGTTTTTCATGCTAAATGCAGACGACCAGGAAGGAGGAGGTGGCCATGGTTCTGGTCACAATAAGCTCAAATCAAACATAAGCTGGCAACTCAGGCAGAAAAAAATGAAGTTCTCTTGCAGTTCAGCTGACAAGTTCAAAACTAGCTCGTGGAAGTCCACTTCCTTCACGGCTTCTACTGGAAGTACCATCCCCCCTGCTCATTTTCAGTATTCCTGCAGCTGCGGTATCCAAGGCAGGCAGACTGTCATGTGCATTGCAAATTGCTTCAAGACCTGCAACAGCAACATTCTCAACTGATAAAGGAAGATGAAATATGTCTCATCAAAGCCATCTTTAAAAAAATATAAAACTTGGGGCACCTGGGTGGCTCAGTCGTTAAGCGTCTGCCTTCAGCTCAGGTCATGATCCCAGGGTCCTGGGATCGAGCCCCGCGTTGGGCTCCCTGCTCTGTGGGAAGCCTGTTTCTCCCTCTCCCACTCCCCCTGCTTGTGTTCCCTCTCTCGCTGTGTCTCTCTCTGTCAAATAAATAAATAAAATCTTTAAAAATGTATATAAAACTCTCCATATGGGTGAGGGAGAGAAATGAGTGCTCAGAGGTTACTGCCAACTGATGTTACTTAATCCTAGAAGGATGGCTCTCCGGAACCCCACAACTGCATTTATTTATTACAGTGCATGTTCCCAGTGAAATGCAACTGTGATTTGCACCTCGTAATATGTTACCACATACTTATGTATTTTAAAATATTAAGACACCGGTACAATGGTTTTATTGTTTCTTTATACAATGCATATTTTGTTAGGCAAATCGCAATGTGTACCCCCCCTACACCCTTAAGTAATAGCTTTAAATAACATTAAAATATTAGGCTTTGGGTTAACACTGGAATTTTGGAATACATACTTTTCCAGGCCTATTGAGGTTATCCATCAGGGGGTATAAATTGTCCACAGATGTCTTATCGTACAGAACTCTTCCTGTAGGTTTGCTATTATTAGGGAATGATGCTCTCTAAATTTAATGTGTGGATCTCTGGCTGAAGCTGCACATACACAATGTTTAATTCCCAAAGTGACTACATGGGTGTGTCGTGTGTGTGTGTGTGTGTGTGTGTGTACTTCCTTGGATTCTAGATATGTATAGACACCTAAACAATTTAGATTTAGAGATTTTCAAATGGCCAATCACCTATGCAAATTGGCACATAACTAGAACTTATTTCTATAAAAAATTCAGGCCCCTGCTTTGGTCTTCTGTATCATAGGCTAGGCCTTTCATGTACATGGCTTTAACTGCAGGCAGTGTTCTAGAAAGTGCCAAAATTTTGAGAAAATGTAGACATGCAAATATAGGCTATGTTTAAGAAGAATAGTTTGCAAATAATTAGGAAAAGTAATAATTTATTTTTGATTATGCTATTTATTTATTTATTATTTTTAAAGATTTTATTTATTTGACAGAAAGAGACAGCGAGAGCAGGAACACAAGCAAGGGGGAGTGGGAGAGGGAGAAGCAGGCTTCCCAGGGAGCGGGGAGCCCGATGCGGGGCTTGATCCCAGGACCCTGGGATCATGACCTGAGCCAAAGGCAAAAGCTTAACTACTGAGCCACCCAGGCGCCCTACTTATGTTATTCAAAGCACACTCTTTTTCCTCAAGAATAAGATAATAAAATAATACTAATGTTATTTTTGAAATCATGTGATTTTATTTTTCCTGATCCTGTTCTTGAGGATACGCTATTGTGTTCCCAAAATGATGACTGCCATTTTAGTCCCTGCAAAATAACTGTTTACTTAGAACATTCTTTCTGATTTTCTGAATGGTTTGCTTAGTTTAGTTGATGTGCTGATGAGAAAAGCAGGTTGAGACAGTGGTTTTGGGCCTGAGTTTTCTATGGGCTCTTCTCTTTACAACAGTGTTGGGACTTTGTCAAACTACTCATTAAAATAACCCCTTCAAGAGCCAGGATGCTTGAATAAGACTCATCTGAGAATCCCAGCTTCCTGGCCTATAGATTTTGGGAGCTGATGGTCTGGAGTAAAAAACAAACAAAAAAACTTTTCATGACATGAATAAGGTGAAAAAAGATAAACTTTTCTCCTTAATGTGTATTTGTAACACAACTTTAATTTGAACATAACGTAGCTTGTTTTGATGAATTATATTTAATTTATTTGCAATTGTTGAAGTCATGGACATGATCTTTTTTTATTTCCTTCTAAAAGATGGAAAGAGATGTGCCACTTATTTTAAAATATGCCAATAATAATAGTTATAATTTTCTTTACCAAACATCAAAGGAAATTCTTTTTTTCCTGTAAAATAGAACACACAACCAGAAAAATGCAAAAAAAAAAACAAAAAAACAAAACACCCATATAAGGATGATTATAAAGCAAACACCATAGAGCTACCACCAAACTGAATATGGTTGTTAGTACTTCAGAAGCTCCCTTTGCAAAGACTACCTTGATTTTATGACAATTATCTCCTTGCTTTCTTTAATAGTTTTTGGTTTTTGCTTATTGATGCCCTAAATGATATAATTTGATTTGCTGATCCATTAAAAAAAAAAATCAATCCTGGAGGGGCACCTGGGTGGCTCAGTTGGGCGTCTGCCTTCTGCTCAGGTCATGATCCGGGGGTCCTGGGATCGAGCCCTGCATCAGGCTCCCTGCTCAGGAGGGAGTCTGCTTCTCCCTCTGCCCACCTCCCCACCCTGTCTCATGCTTGCATGCTCTCTCTCTCTCGCTCTCTGTCTCTCAAATAAACGAATAAAATCTTAAAAAAAAAAAGACTGCCTTAAAAAAAAAAAATCAATCCTGGGCCGGTTTAATTCAGGGAGTGACCATTTCCTCCATCATGCCAGACATGGAGGCAGGCTTGCCTTGACAGCATTTCCCCCACATCTGCTTGCTGGGGAACCTTATCTTATTTCACTAATCCCTGGTACCTTTAGTGCAGAGAATGATACCTTATACAAGGGTTTTGTGAATGTCAAATATGACAGCATGAGGAAGCAATTAGCAAACCACTGGGCATGATGACGATGTGCTCAGTACCCAGTGACAGAATTTAAGAGGGTCACTGGCCATGATGAGCATTAAGTCCAGAGACAAATGACCAGGATAATTGACATCCAGAGTGAAAAAAAAAAAAAGTGAACTTGGAAGCTGTTAGATTCCAAGATCTGAAAATGTATCATGGCAGAGGGCCTGCTTGATGTTTTATCATTTTTTAAAATTTATATATATTTTTTTAATTTTTAAATTTTAATTCCAGTATAGTTCACATACGGTGTCATATTAGTTTTAGGTGTACAATATAGTGATTCAACAATTCTATACACTGCTCAGTGCTCATCATGATAAGTGCATGGCTTCATGTTGATTTAGATAGAACCAGAAGCAGCAGTTCACATTTTCTAGGCAGCTGATTGTAGATCAGTGCCAGATTTCAAATTTCTGAGCAATTACAACCATTGCAAAACAAAACGGGGTGATGAAAGCATGAGTTTTGAAGTCAGGTAGACTTGGATTTAGATGTTGTTTCTAGCCCTTCCAGGCTGCCTACATCTGGGCAGGTCCTGGACAGGTATGACTCTAAGTGGAAGTACCTAATGTGCTAATTAAAGATAAGTACATTGGGATAAATTGTGGGTTGAATCAGATAGTATATGCAAAGCACTTTGGACAGTATCTGATATGGAATTCATATTCACTCATTGAATGAGTGAGCTCTCCAGGCTGCAATGGACTCAGGATGAGCTGACATGACAGCTTGTTAAGGAAGCTTGTGTGAGCAGAAGCTACATCTCTCTTTTTCACTGCTGTATCTCCAATCCTAGCACCTACCAGGTTCACACTTATAATTTTATAATACCTGAACCAATGGAAGGCATGTTTGCATTGAATTGAGCTATGAAAATGGCTAATCTGCATATGATTCTCTAGTTGCTTAAAAAATCTTTAATTCTTGAATTAGCTGGGCCTGACTGGGAATGCAGAACACAAACTCCAAAGGAGGAGCTTCATCAGCTAGAAACACCATCGTTTATTAAAACAGCGGTCAAACTTCACCACTACCCTTATTCGGAACTTCAGACTTGGGAGCACTTGGTGTTCTCAATTTGTGCTTTAGGAAGAGTGGACTGATTGAATCAGAATCTCTCAGGAAGGGACCCAAGCATCCATGTTTTTACAAAACCCCCAGGGGATTCCAATTTGCATCCAAAGTTGCAAGCCAGGACCATAGGATTTACTATATGCCAGGCCCTGCTCATGGTGTTGAGTAAAAACCACAAAGCTCCTTGCTTAGAGAGCTGTCAATTCCCTCAAATGTCCCATGCCTGGTATGTGTAACCAGTGGCGTCTGATACTATCCACCCAAGGTCAGCCCTGTGGGGTGATTTCCTTGACCCCTCCGGGAACTGAGAGATGTGAAGTGGATGTTCACAGGGGTGGGTGGGGATGCACCTGACTCAAATACACCTTAAAATATCTTTGTTAAACAAATACAGATTACTTTGATTAATTTTGACCTACAAAGCATCTAGCTGCTGCATACCCAGCATCCGTAGGCCACAAAGGCAGCCACCTGTATGGAACAATTTCTGGGGGGCGGTGGCATAGGGGGGTTGGAAAGTCCCCTTGCTCCCAGCATCTCTCCTTCAAAATTTGTGTCATGGTTAAATTTCAACACTAACCTTCATTTATCATTTAAGCACTTGTGGTCATTTGGACAGCAGCCATTTCTAATGAAATGGCTTTCATTCAAAAAAATTATGTGATATTTCATTTGCAAGAAATCTCAAATGAAATGGTAAATGAGAGAAAAATTTATAAGTTGTAAAGATCTTTGGAAGTGTGCTGTTACTCAGCTGTCATGGTCTCATGGCAAAGACTGGATGGTGAGATATAAGTTGAGAGGACTTTATGGAATGATGGTGGAAGGCTTGAGGTCTTCAGGTGTGAAGTGCTTTAGAGAAGAAGCCCCGGGGACTCAGGAGGATTTGACAGAGCAGAAGGAGGGAGGGAGGAGAGGCTCAAGAGAAGGGATGATAAGGTAACAATGACATGATGCCTGCATCTCTTTGTTCTTACCCTGGTTTCCACTGGGTTTGTATTTCCAAAAAAGGGAATTCCCTCTTGTGGGATTGAGGACACAAGGCTCTTTCTTGGATTTATCACCAGTGGTAAACTTCTTTCTATTTTTATATATTTATATAAATACTATATAAATATATATATTATATAATCCTCTCCTTTATTACTGGGGAAATACTTCTTGGATTCAGCTGGCTCTGCACCTCTGTGTCCCACGAATAAACCTGTGTCATTGGCTCCCAAGTTGGACTTAGAATCATATGTAGGTTTTATAAAACATGCAGATCCCTAGGCTCCACCTCAGGTCTACTGAATAAAAATTGCTTATTAATGGAGCCTGGAAATCTGCATTTTAATGAGCAATCCAGCCATTGATGATGCACAGAAATGCCTGAAAAGCACTGGCTAATGAGGATATTTTTTAACAAATATACTGTTATATTTATATTTATAAGTAATAAACACACATGATACTAAGATTTAAAATATTCTAAGTGAAATGTACTTCTTTTTTTTTTAAAGATTTTATTTATTTATTTGACAGAGAGAGACACAGTGAGAGAGGGAACACAAGCAGGGGGAGTGGGAGAGGGAGAAGCAGGCTTCCCGCTGAGCAGGGAGCCCGATGTGGAACTCGATCCCAGGACCCTGGGATCATGACCTGAGCCGAAGGCAGACGCTTACAGACTGAGCCACCCAGGCGCCCGTGAAACGTACTTCTTAAGAAAAGATTTGATTTATTTATTTTAGGGGGGGAGGGCAGAGGAAGAGGGAGAGGAAGAGAATCTCAAGCAGGCTCCATGCTGAGAGCAGAGCCTGATGTGGGCTCGATCCCATGACCAAGAGACCATGACCTGAGCCGAAACTAAGAGTTGGTTGCCCAGACGACTGAGCTACTCAGGTGCCCCAATGTAGTAGCTTTTAATCATGTATCCTACAATTATTTTTTCTTCCCTGGGGACGGCTACTGTTACCAGTTTCTGGTAACACACTTCATCCAATTTTAAGATTATGGCCTCTACTTTCATTTTGTTTACACTTGCCACACGTTCCTTTGCATATCTTCATATTTTTGAGCATTCAAGGTCATTTTTTTAGGGAGCATCTTGTATACAGTGTCTGAGTTTTCCTTTGAAACCCAATGAGAGTCTTTTTAAGTTTCATAGGCTAGCTTATCCCACTTATATTTATTTATCAGATAGATTTATCTAAGGCATATTTTATTCCATGATTTGTTTTTAATTTTAATTAGTTAATTATTTATTTACTTTGTATTCTTTAAAAAAAATTTAATTGCAATATAGTTAACATATAGTGTTACTTTAGTTTTAGGTGTACCATATAGTGATTCAACAATTCTATACATAAGGCTCTTTGTGATACGTGTACGCTTAATCCCCATCCCCTATTTCACCCATCCCCTACCTACCTCCCCTCTGGTAACCATCAGTTTGTTCTCAGCACCAACAGTGCACAAAGGTTCCTTTTTCTCCACACCCTGGCCAAAACTTGCTCTTTCTTGTGTTTTTGATTGTAGCCATTCTAATAGGTGTGAGGTGATATCTCATTGTGATTTGATTTGCATTTCCCCGATAATGAATGATGCTGAGCATCTTTTCATGGGCCTGTTGGCCATGTGTTTATCTTCTTTGGAGAAATGTCTATTCATGTCTTCTGCCCATTTTTAATTCAATTATTTGGGGTTTTTTTGGTATTGATATGTATAAGTTCTTTATATATTTTGGATACTAACCCTTTATTCGATATGTCATTTGCAGGTATCTTCTCCCATTCCGTAGACTATCTTTTAGTTTGGTGATAGTTTCCTTCACTGTGCAGAAGCTTTTTATTTTGATGAAGTCCCAATAATTTATTTTTGGTTTTATTTCCCTTGCCTCAGGCGACGTGTCTAGAGAAATGTTGCTACAGCCGGTGTCAGAGAAATTACTGCCTGTGCTCTATTCTAGGATTTTTATGGTTTCGGGTCTCACATTTAGGTCTTTCATCCATTTTGAATTTATTTTTGTGTATGGTGTGAGAAAGTGGTCCAGTTTCATTCTTTTGCATATAGCTGTCCAGTTTTCCCAACACCATTTGTTGAAGAGAGTTTTCATTTTTAAAACATTTTTTCATAGTGTTAATTTTGTTTGGTTTTATGTTTGCATGGGGTTTCTTTTTGAGGATACGAAAGTCTTGCATTTTCATATTTTGTAGCAGTGGTGTGGTGGTAAATGTTTAACAAACAGCTTTCCAGAAAAAAAAAATAACCCTGGCTTATAGCATTTGCCAATTTCTGCACTGTAAATATTACTACCATGGCTGCTTTCTGCTTATCTTTAAAACATATATATACATATATATACTCATTTATATATACATAAATATGCATATTCATATTTTAGCCTCTTCTCTAGACAATATCCACTAAGTAATAGCAAAATTAGTTCATTTCCATTTCATCACCCATCTGAAAATATCTTCCGCTGACTTCTTATCATATGATAAAATCAGTCACTGGGGCACCTGGGTGGCTCAGTGGGTTAAGTGTCAACTCTTGGTTTCAGCTCAGGTCATAATCTCAGGGTTGTGAGGTCAAGCCCAGCATCAGGCTCTGTGCCCAGCACAGAATCTCTTTGGGATTCTTTCTCACCCTCTCCCTCTGCCCCTCCCCACCTCTCTCTCTCTCTCTCTAAAATAAATAAATAAATCTTTTAAAAAAATGAGTCATTAAAATATTAACCATATTCAAGAGGAAAAGAATTAGACTTCCCTATTTGAAGGGAGAAGTGTCCAAGAACTGGAGGAAATGCTTTAAAATCACGATATTGACCCCTTTTCAGCTGGTGACAGTCTTTGAGGTGTTTTTGCTGTTGCTGTTGTTTCCATAGGATTGTGTCTTCAGCAAAACTTCTTGAGTTTAGAGGTATATCCAATTTGGGATCAATGGGCATGGTTTCTGTTTTTCTTAGACAAGCAGAGAGGCTCATGTGGAAATTATATTTTCTGCTTTGGTGTCATTCGCTTCACATCCTAACCCCTTGACCACCACGCTTTTGTGGCAAGCATTTCACTTGTGTTCTCTAAGGGCAACAGAATTTTCCTAGGGCTTTTGATAAAGAAGTGGGTACCTCTTGATGAGGAAAGAAAATGAATTTCTTGAGGACTTAGACTGATTTTCTTAGGCGTCAGTAGCAGAAATACAATTAATAATGTTAAAGTCTTACCAAAGCCTCCAGGGCTATGCAACTAATGCTTATTTTTTTATTTTGTCTTATAACATCAGATCAAATAAGTTGTGTGTATTTTTATGGTATCAACTGTATTTAACATTTACTGAATATTATAATATTGTCAAAGGATATATACACACATAAATATACATATGTATTAATATTCATATAAATATACACATACACATTAAAATTGTTAGGGGAAATCCCTTTTGAAGTTAGACATTTAGTTAAGTTAATAAGTAAATGGATAAATAAATAAGTAAATAAGAGCAGAGCAAATGTTCAGGAAAATGGAGACTTCTAGAAGAAAATAAGCTACAGTTAAATTGCCATATTTTAAATGGACATGTGGTTGCTTGGCGTTCCCCTCAGAATGCTAATATATAGCATGTATAATAAGCTTTGATACTTTTCTGTCTGACACAGTGTACTTTGAACCCCTGTGTGTCATCATGGCGTGAGGGTGGGATGGTAATTATGGGTACGCGGAAGCCGTGTTGCTATCAAACACAACAGAGTTCAAATTCCTCTTTGACCATTTTCCAGCTTCCTGACCTTGGATAGGTTACCTTGAACCTCTGCTTTTCCATAGAACAGGGATAACATGAAAGTAGGAAAACATGAGGATCAAGAGAAACGATGTTTGTACCATCTAGCTTGTAGGAAACATCCAATGCATCATCGTCTCCCTTCCAGATTTCCAATCTCGATACCTCAAATAGAAGTGTGTCTTCAAAAACTGTCTGTTGAATGAATGGTTGATTGAATAAATTGTATGCAAATTGAATTCTAGTATTAGAGGAAGTGAATATTTTCTATATTTTATCTGACTGGAAAAAACGCTTGCATTTGGGTTTTTGTTGTTGGTGGTGTTGTTTTTTAAATATATAATGTCCCAGTTTGAATCATAGTCCGGGTACTGATGATTATCAAGTTGTATTCTAAAAGATAAAGACCTTTATCACCCAACACATGTAGCAAAGCAACTTCTGTTTTTCACAAAATTCTTTTAAATTGGATTTATAATTTACTAAGACAATAAGGATCAATAAATCAATACATGTAAAATGGCTCTGATCCCAGAACTCCTTTGGCCATTTCACCTTCCTTCAGAAAGAAATGCCTTCTTAGGTTATTAAAGTAAATGGTGTATATGTGGGGGTGCATGCGTGTTCTTATCTTTGTGGAAAAGACACGGGAGACCTGATGGGAGTCAGTGTAAAGCCTTCCCCGTTGGAGAGAGGAAAGCTGCTCTCAGCTCACCGCGCTGCGGGCCAATGCCATTCTCCCAGCCCTGATTTCAGGCGTTGGCTTTGTCACAGTTCAGTTACACCTGACTGTCCCTGAGGAGGGTCTTGGGGCTGCCGGCTCCACATCACCTCCTTTAATTAGTAATTGAGTCACGTGTTTTTATTTTTCCGAGTGTTGTCACAAATTTCAGAAACGGATTAAAGCCCCTAAGAGCGTCTTTCACAGGGGCTCCCTGCAAAGGGATCTCAGCCTCGTTTCCCACGCTGGAACCTGGGCATGGCTGCACCTACAATGCCAGATGCATGAGTTATCAATCACAGAAGGCGCTTGAATTTTATCACAGCGCTGATGGCTGGTGACATTGAATGACACAAATTTGGTCAGGGTGGTCCCTTGGGTACTGCATCTGCACATCTTTTCAAATGCTTATTATGTTTTTGACCTTAAAAAATAAAAAGAGCCAAACGGCTCTTCCAACTTTTCTTTTGGTCCACCCTCAGCCAGATTTGTGTTAATTACTTCATTTCTTTTACTCTGGCTCTCAAGCTCCCTCATTTTTGCCCTGAGGCATTTACCACAGGACACTGGGTAGCCACTGTGCTTTTGTGGTGGGTTGTTTGTGCATATGCATTTAAGATGAACCATTTCTGTTTGCAGAGACCCTTCTGGGTAAAGAGAGGATCCCGACCTGTGCTGGTCTCATGGAGCTAAAGGAAATCGGTTAGATAATGATGAAGACATTTCAAGGACTTCCCTAGAATGCAGTGGCTTTCTCTCTGGGTCAGTCACTGTTTCAGCCTGCTTAATTACTGCACACTCACGCAGGTCGTCCGAATGAACACATGGAAAGACGTTGGGAGGCCTCTTCTATTGTTCATAGAGGAAATGCTGCACACTGAGGAGAGATGCGGCTCTGGCTTTTCTTAGAATCCCCCTACATGTCCAGAATGGTGAACATTTAAAATGCATTCTGATTCACTTAAAATGTGTGGCTGGTTGATGATTAATCAGTTTTTTTTTTTTTTTTTTCCTGTTACATTTGGCTGAGTTTCTAAGGTGGGATTTAAATGCATATTGAAATGAACAGGGTTTAACATTTGGGTCTTTTTTTTTAATATAGAATTTTTTTTAAAAGTTTATTTATTTTATAATCTCTACCTACACCCAACCTGGGGCTTGAACTCACAACCCTAGATCAAGAGTCACATGCTCTTCAGATTGATCCAGCCAGGCACCCCTAACATTTGAGTCTTTTGGAATATTTCTGTGGTAGGGCTTAGTACTATTACTGTACAACTAGGTGCTACACCGTCAATGTAAGGGGGTAATTTATTGGCAAAGACAAAAAGGATTCATGATTTTTTTTTAAGGTTTATTTATTTATTTTTGAGGGGGGATGGGTAAAGGGGCAGAGGGACAGAATCCCAAACAGACTCCCTGCTGAGCCCGGAGCTCCATTGGGGGGAAGGAGGAAGCTCAAGCTCATGACCCAGGAGATCATGACCTGAGCCGAAACTGAGAGTCCGGAGCTCAACCAACTGAGCCACCCAGGTGTCCCGATTTGATTTCTTAATAGAAAAGGAAAAAGTCGAAGGACAGTGGGAAAACATGAAAGGGATAAAGTAAAGGAGAACAAGCTGTAAAAATCTTGATACTCTGCCTTAAGAGAAGTGAGCTGTTTAGAAGCATCTTATCAATGTTTGGTTTTCCTCCGACAAATGAACAAAAGAAACTGAAGTATAGGAAATGTGCACTTAGCCAAAGGCTCTGGGCTCCAGAAAAGAAAAAGAAACAAATACATTCGGTTCGACACCTAGTTTGAAATTCTCTTCCTTAGCTTTCTGGGAAGATTTATATAGAGACTTCTTATTATAGACTCTCCTTTTCTTTGAGGACATTTATTTAATCATCTCCCTTCCTCCAACAACCATCTGCTCCCCAGGACACATTGTCCCGACACATTTCATCTTTTATATTTTCCATATTTGTACTCACATTTTTTCCATTTTCAGGCTTAAATAAATTATGTGCCCCTCCCCAAATCTACAGGCCTTTCTATGAGAAAAACTGCAGGTAGAGGAATGTCTATAAACTATCACAAGCTACCAGTGATTGTGAAGTTTCCTACTGTCAAATTAAAAGTGAAATAAAGAACATGTTTATTAAGGGCAAGTCGGAGTTGACTCTTCTGCCACAGATCAGTTCTCTAGTGTGTTCTGCACAGCTGTAATACAAAGGTGTTTAGACATACCTCTGAAATGCACTTATTTGAATGTTAACTTAAATTGTGTGCACCAATGTTGTTACTCACCAGGTATATTTAATTTTGAGTTTGGGTTTAAGCTGAACACATGGCACTAGAAAGAGGGACAATCTGTAAAATGATACCATGTTTCTAACTTGGGAGACTGATGATGCTATTCCCTGTGAGAGCAACTGTGGGAGGTGAGCATGGCTGGGGATGGGAGGCGAGCGTGGTTGGTAGTAGAATTGAGCATGGTTGGGGGTGGGAGGTGAGAGTGGTTAGGGGTGGGAGGTGAGCATGTGTGGAGGTAGGGGAGAGCATGGTTGGGAGTAGAGGGTGAGTGTGCTCAGGGTAGGGAGGTGAGCATGATTGGGAGTAGGAGGTGAGAGTGATTGGGGGTGGGAAGTGAGCATGATTGGGGGGGGGAGGTGAAAATGGTTGGGGGTGTGAGGTGAGCATGCTTGAGGGTGAGGGATAAGCATAAGCGTGCTTGGGAGTGGGAGGTGAATGTGTGTAGGGTGGGAAGTGAAGAGGAGTTCAATTTGGCATAGTGAAGCTGGTGTTCTTGTGCAATATCCAATTGGAAACCACTGGATGATTCTCAATGTCAGGGGAGTGTCTGGAGCTGGGGTTGTAGATTTGAGAGCTCTCAACCTACAGATAGTAATTGGAACTATGAAGGTTGATAAGGTAACTCAGAAATAGGAAGAGACAAAGAGAGGGTAGGAAAATAAAAAGTATAAAGTGTGACAGAAATCAGGATGGTAGAGAACTTTAAGCAAAGAACGAATGACAGTGTAAAATGATGAAGTAATGTCTCATAGGATTAGGATAGAAAAAATACCTATTGGGTCTTTGAGTCTCTAGTGATAGCCATTTTACATGAGTGGTGAGGGGAGAAACTGTCCTGTTAATTGGGCCTTAGGCATGAATAAAGTTTCAGGGAGCTCATAGTATTCCTATTTTGTGCATAAAGCTGGCCTTTGTATTGTGCCCAGAAAATCAAAGTTATGATGAAGATTGTTACAATGGTTTGAGAAAGTTTCCTCAAGCCTCCATTTTATTTTTTAATTTTATTATGTTATGTTAATCACCATACATTACATCATTAGTTTTTGATGTAGTGTTCCATGATTCATTGTTTGCGTATAACACCCAGTGCTCCATTCAGTACATGCCCTCTTTAATACCCATCACCGGGCTAACCCATCCCCCCACCCCCCTCCCCTCTAGAACCCTCAGTTTGTTTCTCAGAGTCCATAGTCTCTCATAGTTTGTCTCCCCCTCCGATTTCCCCCCCTTCATTTTTCCCTTCCTGCTATCTTCTTCTTCTTCTTCTTCTTCTTCTTCTTCTTTAACATATAATGTATTATTTGTTTCAGAGGTACAGGTCTGTGATTCAACAGTCTTACACAATTCACAGTGCTCACCATAGCCCATACCCTCCCCAATGTCTATCACCCAGCCACCCCATCCCTCCCACCCCCCCACCACTCCAGCAACCCTCAGTTTGTTTCCTGAAATTAAGAATTCCTCATATCATTGAGATCATATGATAAATGTCTTTCTCTGATTGACTTATTTCGCTCAGCATAATACCCTCCAGTTCCAACCACGTCGTTGCAAATAAGCCTCCATTTTAAATAACAGCCAGAGTTCTACTTCTCAAATTCCTAGCTGTGCCTAAACATCATGGGACTGGAGAATGGAAGCTCAACCAAACTAATTTAATAAACCAGGGGTTGTGGGAATACAACAGAATACCTCATATGACTTTTTATTATTTGCATTTTAACTTTAAAAAATTTTTTTAAAGATTTTATTTATTTGAGAGAGAGAGAGTGAGCACACAAGAGAGAGCATGAGCAGGGGAAGGGGCAGAGGAAGAAGCAGCCTCCCTGCTGAGCAGGGAGCCCGCCATGGGGCTCAATCCCAGGACCCTGAGATCATGACCTGAGCCCAAGTCTTAACCGACTCAGCCACCCTGGCACCCCATACATTTTAACTTTAGTGTCACGTCCTCAGAGAGGGCATTGTTGACCTTCCAAATTAAAATAGCTCTGAGACACCTCTATTATATTATTCCATTAAAATTTTCTGCATTGTAACTACCATTATCTGATTTTTCAAAATCTATTTCCCTACCTGCCGATTATAAAATAAGATCCAAGAGAAGAAGCCATGACTGTCTTGTTCCTTGCTATATCCCCAATGGATTGAATAGATCCTTCTTGTGTAGGGACATCGCAATCTGGGATATCAATAAGTATGTGTTAAATAAATAAATGAATGGATAAAGGGTCTTCAACCTGAAGTTCCCAGACTTACAATCTGACTTGAGATCAATAATATAACAATTACAGCAAATTGAATGATTACAGTATGCCAGGAATTGTACTAAGTGTATATGGAGTCCTCCCAATGGCAATTCATTGAGATAAGCATGAATTTGGTCTTCTTAATAAATAAAGTAATAAATAAAGTATCTGAGGCTTAGAGTGGGAAAATATTTTATCTAATAATAAAGAGTCATTAAGGATAGAACTTGGATTTAAACCCAGGTTTGTCTGACTCTCTGGCAGATAACTGCTATGCATCTGGCCTCCCTTTTGCACTAGATTATTGGCGATAGGACTATGTCAAACCACAGGTACGCTGAGCTGAGGATGGCCACACGAAGGCTTCCCCATCAAAGTATATTGCTCCATAAGTGCTATAATGATGAGTTAACTTCTAATCTTTAGTTAGTATTTGTTTCAAATACAGCACAGCCAAATAATTAGGCCTAAGAGCAGATCACCAAATCCTTCAATAAAAAGCATAATGAAAACATAATAAATATAGTAATATTATTACGACAGTACATATACATGATATGTTGTCACTTCTCTAAAGCTTTACTTGTATTAATCAATTTAATCCCCACAACAATCCTAAGAGGTAGGTATGTTATTATTTCCATCTTACAAACGAGGAAACTGGGATAAAGAAGTTAAATGACTACTCCAATTCACCTAGGAAGAGGTAAAGCCAGGATTGGAAACCAGGAAGACTGAGGCCAGAATACCTCAAGTCACTCAGGCCAACTGAACCAAGCATAGAGTAGTCAATTAGACCAGACAATGTGTAAAATTTCTTACTAACTTAAAATGTATACCTATAGTTAAGTATTACTTCTGGCTGGATAAAGTTTTTCTATACGAAAGACCTTAACTAATTACAAAAAGAAAAAGAAAAAAAAACAATGGTTCGTTATCTCAAAATGTTATACTTCAGAGTCTTCAGAATTTTAAGTAAGTGCATCGAAACTCCGACATCTGCTAGCTTTATGTCTTGGACAGGTTATTCTGCCCTAGATAGGACACTTTTGAAGATATGATTAATGTTAGTTGTCTTAAGAAATGATACAGGTTTGTATCACCTAAGTTGATACATTGTCCAAAAGAACTTATGATGATAGAATTGTTCTGTAAGATACATGGCCACTGAGCACATGAAATGTAGCTTATGCAACTGAGGAACTAATTTTTAAACTGAACTTGATTTTAATTGAGTACAATAAAAATTTAAGCAGCTACATGTGTCTAAAGGCCACCATATTGGGGAATATAGATTTAAACTACTAATTCTTGGGCGTATAAGATTGTGAGACTTCCTTTACACAATTAGAAAATATTTTTAAAAATTAGAAAGCAGACACTAAAAATGTTATTTCACAAAGGCAGAGTGGAACAGATAAGCTATAATCCTATTGGCAACTGTTGAAGGGTTCAGTACATGGAGTAGTAGAATTTTAAGTAAGACTGAGGCTTGTCCATTTCATTGATCTGGTCCTACAGAGACAAAAGCTGTTCTGATTGCAATCAATAGTTACTGAGAATATCGGATCTAATTATCCAAAACTACAAATAACTGACCAATATGTGTAAGTAAAGAATAATATTATGCACCATAAGCATGATGATTATGTCACACCTCAGTAGCTACTTTTGTAAAAAGAAGGAGAAGGAACTTTAGAACATTAGAGGGGTTAGAATTGGAAAGTAAGTGGAAATCTACCCTTTCCAAACCAAAGAAAACACCATGCTATTATCAATTACATTGCTTCCAATGATTAACCGGGCAAGGATGATTTCATCAATGGGTGTGGGAAGTGACACTTGCTAGAATCCTTGGAATTTGCTACAGTATATCATGTCCATCTGTAGTTTGGTTTTGATTCAAGAAGCTTATTTTTTTTTGTATAATGAATTGTAACACCTTTTGGGGAATGTAAGTATTATTTTGGCACATTGCCTACACACACCATATCTAAATTTAGTTTCAAAAAAATCCATTCAAAATATTGCAAATTCAGAGGACTTATTTTTGCACTAAAAGAAATTCTTTTCAAAGCCGTTCATTTTATTGATTACTCAAACATTTACTTTTCCATTTGCTTCTTTGAGTCAAGCAAGAAGCAAAGGAAGTAAGTACCTAAATCTCTTAAGCTGCTATTTTGATTACAATTACAAAACATAGTTTTCTTTTGATTCTAAGCCATTGTCTCTCTCTCTCTTACATCTTCATTATTCAATTTTTCTATTTCCCACCTTTTTATAGAAGTAGAAAATAAAAGCAATAGAAATACTTTAAACTTTTGTGGTTTTATAGGGTATGTATATAAATAACATGCTTTTTATTCCTCAGACAGACCAATCATTGAAAGTTTACACTAATTACCTGTAGTTTTGTTAATGTTATAAGCTGCCCTTCATCTCTCCTACCCAGACATACTACTCAGTTTCTTCAGCAGATATATTCAACAGCTTCTGTTCACACCTGACATCAATTTCCTTTGATGTTCACAGCCTAAATCAGAACGTTACAGCTAGCTGTATTTGTGAAGTATACAGGATGCCTTTAAAATGATGGCAGGTATTTTCCTCATTAAAGCAGCCATAACAGATAGTTAGATATGATGCTGTCCCTCACCTTCCTACTAATTAATGACTATGATTGCAACCCAAATAAGATCAGGCAATTAAAAGTGATAACATTTCAGAAGCAAAGAAAATATACAACAATCTTGGAATAGCTTCTTACCGATAAATAAAGTTGATCTTTGGAGAATTACCATATAAATGTACTATTCTATCAAAAAAATCACACAAACTAAGGAATGTAATAATTTTACTTTTAATTGAAACATGAGTTAGAAATCCCATTAAATTAAAATGTTATGAGTTGGTTATAGGAAGGTATTGTAAACAAGCTCTGTCATATTCTGCAGCAGGGTACGGTAGTTAGACCAGGGGCTCGTTCAAGCATGTCTTGAAAGGCACTTTGGGGAATAGATTATACTCATCTTGGCAAAGGATCTAGGTGACTGTTTTGGTAACAGGTTTGTGACTGGGTCTAGAGACTAATAAGAGCCTACCAAAGAGAAGCTATTGACCCCACCATGGTTCACAAACATGCAAATATTCAAGAAAACCTTTCAGAGGAGTTAGCACTTTCAGAAAACAAAAAGAAACAGACCAGTAGGTAACCAGGTGCTTTTTAATTTTATCAACTCTGATGCAATTTTGCAAAGGGTCTTCTTGAGAAGGGTCGTGGTTGGTGGTGCCTATAACTTAAAGTTCATTCTAGAGCTGATTATCTGAGCCATGGGAGGAAGTGGAGACTCAAGGAGGATTTCATTCCTCAGTGCATTTCCCTTATCTGTCACCTGAAATTTGACTTGGACAGACCCTAATGCTGGCCTTGAGGAAAAGGCTTTGTTATATTGTTTTATTGTTTGGTCTACCTAAGCTCCTGTGTAGACTTCTTAATGCTTATTATGATCTGCACATTATAATAGCATCAAGGGATATCAATCAAAATAATGTGCTTATCTGAAGTGCCCAACATGAGAAGTCCCTAAAAAAATATCATATAAAAACTCTTGCAGCCACTCCTTCCAAGGGTATGTGTGAGATTCGAAGCATTTCTGGGACACAACAAATTGTGGTGGTCATTACGCTTGGCGTCAGTTGCTACAGGATGGGTAGAGTTGTTCCTCAGAATGTGAGAGGAAAGGATCGTGCCAAGAACAACTTGACCTTAATCTAATAAAATACTGATATCAATGTGTGTATAAATATGTATATAATGATATTTATGAATCTAATAAGAATGTGAATTCTTTAAAGGCAGAGGACTGTCAACATCATTAACCATCAGGGAAATTCAAATCAAAACCACATTGAGATACCACCTTACACCAGTTAGAATGGCAAAAATTAACAAGGCAGGAAACAGCAAATGATGGAGAGGATGTGGAGAAAGGGGAATCCTCTTACACTGTTGGTGGGAATGCAAGTTGGTATAGCCACTCTGGAAAACAGTATGGAGGTTCCTCAGAAATTTAAAAATAGAGCTAACCTATGACCCAGCAATTGCACTACTGGGAATTTACCCTAAAGATACAGATGTAGTGAAAAGAAGGGGCAAATGCACCCCAATATTCATAGCAGCGATGTCCACAATAGCCAAACTGTGGAAGGAGACAAGATGCCCTTCAACAGATGAATGGATAAAGAAGATATGGTCCATACATACAATGGAATATTACTCAGCCATCAGAAAGGATGAATACCCACCATTTGCATCGACATGGATGGTACTGGAGGAGATTATGCTAAGTGAAATGAGTCAAGCAGAGAAAGTCAATTATCATATGGTTGCACTCATAGGTGGGACATAAGGAATAGCATGGAGGACATTAGGAGAAGGAAGGGAAAAATGAAGGGGGGGGAATCAGAGGGGGAGATGAACCATCAGAGACTATGGACTCCTGGAAACAAACTGAAGCTTTCAGAGGGGAGGGGGTTGGGGGGATGGGTTAGGCCAGTGATGGGTATTAAGGAGGGCACGTTCTGCACGGAGCACTGGGTGTTATACGCAAACAATGAATCGTGGAACACTACATCAAAAACTAATGAAGTACTGTATGGTGACTAACATAACATAATAAAACAAATAAAAAAAATAAAGGCAGAGGACTTTATGCTAATTATATTCTCAACACAGAGCATATAGAGCAGTGCCTGGTGATTCACAAAACTCCCTCAAATCTTGTTGAATGAGCACATACAGACACAGACACACTCCCTGAGCACCATCAGGAGCGTGTTCCCTGGGAACAGTAGCTTCTTCTTTTTTCCCTGTGTAAATCTCTCAAGCCTTATGAAGTCCTTGTCACAGCCTCTCCCTCTTTTTATTTTGTCCCAAAGCTGTATTCTCTGTACTTCCCTCTATTCCTCCTTCCCCATGGCACAGCTTTGAATATATTACTCCCAAAGGCGTTCCAAGCTTGGAGTTGATCTTATCTTTATGCGAAAACAGATTATTCTTGTACTCCTTTGGATTTGAGGAGTTAGTCACCCAGGACAGTATTCTCAAATGAGGATTAGAATACTTAATTATAAACAGAACTATTGGTGAGGTGCATATATCTGGAGAAGGTAAATTCTTGTTTTTATTGAAATGAGTTTAAATTGTGTTTTAAATTTCAAATGTTAATGTTTAAATATCAGTCGATAAGCACATATTCACTGTCATTTTAAAGATTTATTTATTTATTTGAAAGAGAGAGCGAGCGAGCAAGCTGGGATGGTGGGGTGCAGAGGGAGAGAGAAACCTGAGCAGGCTCCATGCTCACTGGGGAGTCCCACACAGGGCTCTATCTCACAACGCTGAGATCATGACCTGAGCTGAAATCAGGAGTCTGACACTTAACCGACTGAGCCACCCAGTCACCCTGCACTGCCATTTTATATAGAGATAATTATTTTTATAATTGATCCAGTGGATTCCAAAAGAATTTGTTTGCCATTCTTACCTTCTTCCTTGCTCTGTGTGTCCTAACTCCAATATCTTAATTTCACCACGACTTGGTTTCTTCAATGCCACTGAGAATAACATATAACCCAGGGATTTTGTGGGCATCAAATGAGATAATAAACTGCTAAGCAGGATTCAAGTGTGTCTAGTTCTTGGTGACACATTTCAAGAAGGAAAGTGGGAAAAAAAAAGTGTAAGTCCAGAGAAAATTGGTCATAATTCTAAGAGATCTGCAATTACTAGCCTGTGGGGGAATTGAGTTTGGAGAGAGAAAAAAATGGGATAAATCTGAAAACTGTCTTCTACGATTTAAGGCATTTCTGTATGAAACAGAAATGAGTTTTTGTAATTTCATACGGCAGAACCATGACCCATGGATCAAAGTTTCCAAGAATGTGACTGCAGATCAGTGTGAAGTGGAATTCTTAGCAACTATTAGTATCCAAAGGGAATGTACAACTTAGAGCAAGGGCTTTGGGATTGGAAGATACCTGAATTCCAGTTCCAGTTCATTCATTGGCTGGTCATCTTACATTGAGCTTGACCATTCATCTTCCTAAACTTTAACCTCTTCATCTTTAAAATGGGAATAAGTGTCTGTAGAGAATATTAATAAATATTCAATTAGGTAATTTAGACAAATTACTTAGCATAACGCCTGAAATAATTAGCCCTTAAGAAATTGTATTTAATTATTCCCTAAGAATGGAAGAACTCCAGCCCAGTGATAGGGTCACTTGCCAAGGATGCTTCGGAAGGGCAAGGACCATATCTGTTTTGTTCATGCTAATATTCCTGGTCCTAAGAGTGGGGGATTCACTTATTATTTCCAAATAATGAATAAGTAGAAGAGAAGGCTTCATTGAGTTGATGGTTAAGACAGATGACCTTTAGTCCCTTCCCACTTCAAGAAGCTTTTCTTTTTGGATTTAGTGATCATGTTTGGAAAGTAGAAACATAATCCTAAAACCTGGAAGTAAATGAACTGGATAACTTCATTTTTAACTTTGGTTAAAACAAGAAATTACCACTCTTCCTTAAAATGCTGACCTAGGAGTTCCTAATCGCCAGATAACCAATTTGTGCTTTAGAAATCAAACAAGTTATTCCTTTTAGTGGGAAATAATATAATGGCAAATAGTTTTACTTAAAACATCTTTGAAGAATAAGGATCAGGAGCAGATGTTTTTCCGATTAAAATTATTTCCATTGATTTCGAAAACACAGATACTAGGCTTCTCAGATACTCACAATTTTTGGTAGAAGACACAATGGCCAGTGAGTTCCGATTCCTTTAGTGGCAATTAATTAATATTATTTCAGAAACACATATAAGTTAATACTGCACAGAAAGGCAGTACAAGGTTTCCAGACTTGATTTTATTCCTTTTGTATTTTTTTGTTTGTTTTTGCTTTGAGTGCCTATGCGTTTTCATTGCTGACACATCACACTTAACACATTTCTATGCATACACAATACTAATGGCAAATCCATACAAAGCAAGGCTGGCAAAAAGTCGTAACTGTTAAAAAGTTCTTCTATAAAATGCCGTGAGATTATTTAGGTTAGTAAAAAACTAGCAAGGATTGTTAAAAACTCCAGAAGGATCTAATCAAAGTGTGAGACTGTGCAACATAATGACAGATGGAATTTAATGTAGATAAGAAAAAGGTAATGCATTTGGGGAGAAATCATTTAAACTTTTCATATACATTGGTAGGATCTGAATTAGCTGAACTTCTCAGGGAAAAAAAAGAAGGGGTAATTATGGATGGAAGTATTCATTGAAGACATCTGCTCAGTCTTCAGCAGCAGTTAAAGCTAATAGACTGATGGTTATATTAATAAGGCAAGGGAAAATAGTATGGAAAATATTATGACATTATGCTATATAAACCACTGATTTAATTTCACTTTGAACACTGTGTTAGTTTTTGGATTCCTAGCATTTTAGAAGAGGTAGTGTTTACAAAGTAAAAGTTAAACACGCGCACGCACGCACACACACACACAGAGAAATGGGAGCAGAGGCAAGAGAAAAACAGCACGGTAGCAGGTAAGATGGAACCTTGAATCCAGGAGGCTGCTCTCCCCATCCCTACCCTCACGCTCTCTCATTGAATTCATAATGGCAGCTTACAGGAACTGCATTTCCAGAAAATGATTTACCAACGAGTTCTGAGCAGAGCATTTAATGCTTTTTAGGCCAACAGAAGGATTTTATCCTCTGCCTGTCTGATACACGGTTGGTAGCTGCCATGTCTGAAAATATTTTTAGAAGTGAAGAAACGATCCTTCTAATGCAAAGATATCCTCCCCGCCCCCCCATATCAGTCTCGCTTAGATAAATCATAAGATGGTGGCTGTTTGTGTAACAGTCCCATGATCCTTTGCTGCTTATTCTTTCCAAATTTCTGGAGTCAGTGATAGCCCTCTAATAAAAAGGGCCTGAGGGGAAAAAGTGTTTAAGTTGGTAGCAAGACATCTGTGGTAATAAAAGAGTTTCTGTTCAATTTTTTTCTACCTTCCTTGTTTATATCATTTAAACGAACTCCTTATAAAAGGTGCAAGTCCTTTCATTGTAAACGCTCTGAACCGCTGTGCCAAACAACTTATCCACGTGGCAGGTTGCGGTAAGAGGTAAGCATTTGTGTTAGCTGGCCTGGACCCCAACACTGGCTTTGCCAGTTTTGAGACCTGTAATCTTATGGAAGATCCTTTACTCAATGGGTTTTAATTTCTTTTTTTTTTTAAAGATTTTTTTTTAAAGATTTTATTTATTTATTTGAGAGAGAGAATGAGAGACAGAGAGCACGAGAGGGAAGAGGGTCAGAGGGAGAAGCAGACCCCCCGCTGAGCAGGGAGCCCAATGTGGGACTCGATCCCGGGACTCCAGGATCATGACCTGAGCCGAAGGCAGTCGCTTAACCAACTGAGCCACCCAGGCGCCCGAAATGGGTTTTAATTTCTTCTCTTTTAAAATGACATTGATAATATCTAGCTCACAGCATTATTGTAAGAACTAATATAATAATTTATGTAGAATTCTTTGTACATGGCAAGTGCTCAGTGTTAGTGATGATATAGCTAAATGGGTTTTAAATGATAGAGATAAATGGGTTTAAAATAAAAAAAATAGCCATATTATCATTTAATCTCAAAAGAATTTTTTGCTTGCCATGCCGTTTAAGTTCTCCACTTATTTAGAGCCTCCAGAAGCTGTCCTAAGTTGCAGTTTTCCCTGATCCAACCCCAAATTCCCATTATAATTTCTCTGCCAGTAATCCTTGATGATCATTTCATTCCACAGCAGAAAGGAGTACTAGTATTATCTCTTCTCAGAATGTTCTCCATGCTTCTCCAACGTAGAGCCTGGTTCATGGCACAACCATTATTTCAAATGTCCGAGCTCCTCTTCAGCACTTGCCTCAATCCCACATAGGAAGGCACGGCCAACAATTCTTTTCTTTTGGAAATCTATTCAGTGTCTCCAAAAGCATCTGATCAGTCTATCTCTGAAATGTCACAGAACTTAATCTGGGCTTCTACTTGATCCCAATAACATCACGTGTTGTGTTATTTGTCTTATGTTATCTAATCACTCCCCATACTATTGCTACCTAGGTACCTTGGTGTGTCCGACATTATCCAGCCTAGGGCAAAAGAACACATTGCATGAGTTAATAAACATATAAAGTTATAGACTCGCTTCTTACGATGAATTCATGGACACAGCAAATTCAAAGAATAACAAGCACACTGCAAAACAAACAAACAAACAACAACTATAATCTCTTGTAGTAAGCACAAAAGTATAGCTAATACTTTTCCTGATCGTCGCTTTCTAGAGATCTATTATTAAAGTGAGGATTTATGACTTTCCAAAAACTTGGAATCATTTTCTACCAGAAGGACTGCATTCCCGTCTCTAAGCTTGGACCAGATCATATTAAAAAGTATGTGAAGCTGATTTGGGAAAAAAAAAAAAAAGTCAAGCACCAATATGCAGTATGTGTAAGATTCTATTTTTCTCTAAAAGTTCACTGTGGAGAATAAACAGAAGGTGTCATTATGGATTGGTTTGTATCCTCACTTACTTTGTTTTGTATGCCAATCTCCTCTTTCTAATTTAAGGATTGTTTTTACTTCATTTCTTATATCTTCCCTCATAATGACTTGCCGTGAAGTTTCAGTGTTTCATATATGAATGAGGGAAAATAACATTTTGAAGGATCTTTTTTTTCATTGAATTTTCCCGTTCTGTGGCTAAAGTGAATTACAAATTTTCATGGATGAGGATCATTATGTTAGTCTGTGGTGAGTGTTAGATGAGATAAAAGAGAAGGTATGAGATCAGCTCCTATACAGCTGCTAGACATATTCTCTTTATTGAAAAACGTATTTAAAATGTCCCCTCTTCAATGGATGGGCAATGATTTAAAAGACGCAGCTGCTAGTTAGGTTACAGAAATGGCACCTGGGCTCCAACTGGGCTTAGGTGTGAGCAATTTTGAGAAAAGGATCAGAACAGAAAGCAATGAGGTGGGGGTAGAAGTCCTTTTGCCATTAAAGTCATGTCATCATCAAAGTCTATAGAGATCCCAATTTTCAAGGTATCACACTTGGAAATTCAAAGCAATTTTGGGAAAAGACATTCCCCATTATATTGAACTATCTTTTGAGTTAAAAATATTAACTGAATTAATGCTAGATGATTGAGAGGGATTTTTAAATCATGCAAATGAAAGAGGTATTTTTCTCAGGGCAATGAAATTCACATACAGAGGAACATTACTGATCATTAGCATGGGGAAGGCATACTTCTGCCTAATCAAATGTCCATTAATACTGAGAATGTCTGTCCTTTTCATTGATTGCAGTTTAAAAAGAAACACATGAAAAGGTGGTCACATAAGATAGAGATGCCTTCATTAGTCAACATGAATGGCATACTCTTCTTTTTAATGTTCTTTCTTCCCCTTCTCTTTTTACTCTGAGCTTCCTGAGAAGTGGCATGTGTAAACTCTTTCTATAAAATGCAATTAGTAAGTTAGGGGTAAATCAATCACATTTCCTGTTAAAAAGTTGCTCTTCTGCAGCATCCTCTTTACAGCATCCTAGACAGTGTTCTTGGCTGTGGGATAGGTTAGACCCTCCATTTATTCTGCTATTGTGTTGGTCATGACCCCCGGGGGCTGGGATTTCCCTCTGTCAATGTTAGTGACAGGGACCAGTCATGTGGAAATATGAGCAGTGATAGGGCATACTGGTGGGATTCGTACTTGCCAATCTGTGTCTGAATCCTGCTTTTCCTCCCTATTAATTGGATAATCTGGTTGAGATAAGTTATTTGATCCCCCAGATCGCCATGTTTTTATGGCACAAATAGTTAATGGAACCTCTAATCCCTGCCAGGCACTATTCTGTGGTTTGCATCCTAGTGATAAACCAAACAGAGGGAATGCCTGGCCTCCCAGAACTTCAGTACTAGAGTGGGACATTAGCAGCAAATAAACAAATGCATATATATATATATATATATATGGTAGTGCCAAGTGATAACAAGTGGAACGAAGAAGAGTAGGAAAAATGACAGCAGATGCCATTGGATAGAGCAGACATAGAAGGCCCTGCTGTCGACATCTTAATAGATGAGATCCAGTTGAATAAAATGTGGGTTCCTCACCTCATTGTAATTACTCTTTATACTGGATATAATGGTAGCTATGTTGGTGGAGGTAAGCAAGTGGATGGTAAACACCAACAGGGGTGTAGAGAGCTCAATAAACAGCAGCAACTCCTGACTGTTTCAATTCCAGAATGAATGGTCCCCAATTATACTTGATAGTCATTTCAAAGCTTGGGTTCAAATATGATTTCCTTTTCTCCAAAAACAAATGTTATACTAGAGACATTAGTATTAGTTCAATTCTCTTATTTCTGTTTGATTCTTTGGTCCTTAACAGAAAGGTTAAGCAAGTTCTAGCTTTGTTTTAATACCAGGCATCTTCCTCATCATTTAACACTAGAAATTGGAAAACTTGTTAGGTGGGATTAGATGAACCCTAAGAGTTTTTATTTTTTTCAGCTTTTAAATAGTTTTTTAAAGTATCAATTCCATTGTTTTTGTTGTTGTTGTTTTGTTTTGTTTTGTTTTTTTGGCCTTATGCATTTTGTCAATCAAAGGCCATGAAATTTTGGTCTCTGGGTCTGTAATTCAACAAAGGACAAGATAGGCAAATACAATGTGTCAAAGGTGGTAGGATTTGGACAATGAACTAGGATTTACACTTGGCTTCAAAAAAATTTTAAAGGTCAAGAGAGGGAAGTTATTGTACACAGGAGAAGCTGATAGAGGGATCTAGGATAATAGCGTGAACCCAGGGCTACTTAGGGGGAAGAATGGCGTGGGATTATAGCTGGTCAGGAGAAAGACAGAAGGTAGTAATCAGAGACATGAAGATAATTTCTAATTCACAATACAAAAGTACAGAAGTCATGATTAGTATTCAGCAATGCTTCATTATGAATGAGAGCTCCCAGCTTAAAGAAGTAGGGAAAGAGGTAATTTGAGTGATACCCACTAGCCTCAGAACAAAAAGGGAGTCAATTTTCTACCACACTGATCTAAACACAAGGGAGAGCAGAGATATTGTAGGGGATAGAGGTACATTGTAAGAGGATTTTGTCTTTCTTGGTTTAACCCTCCTATAATCCCTGAATGAATGGAGGGGAAGGCCTGCCACTTCTGTTATCCATCGGACACTGTTAAAGTGAAGTGAACTAATTATTGGGTAACTAATGAACATACTTAATACTTATTGAGGTTTATTACATGTTCCAAACCTTTTAATGAAGTGTTAACTCTTTTAATCCTTGGAAAGGTGTCATCAGATGACTGTGGTGATCCTTACTATAAACAAAAATCTAAGGCACAGACAGGCTAAGTGACTTTCCCAAGATCACAAAGGAATTTGCAGATCCTTGATCTTCACCTAGAGAGTGGCTCCAGTCGCCTTGCAGTTCATGTACATTGTACTGCCTCATGCTTGCTAATTTAATTAAGTCCTTTAAGAAATCTGGATGGTGGGCGCCTGGGTGGTTCAGTTGGTTAAGCATCTGCCTTCCGCTCAGGTCATGATCCCAGGGTCCTGGGATCGAGCCCCACATCGGGCTCCTTGCTCAGAGGGGAGCCTGTTTCTCCCTCTCCCTTTGCCCCCAGCCCTACCCACCCCCATGCTCTCTCACTCTCACGCTCTCTTTCTCTCTCAAATAAATAAATAAAATCTTTAAAAAAAAGAAATTCAGATGGTTGATCTTATTATCCTTATTTTACAAATTCATGAAATGGGACATAGAGAGATGAAGCAACTTTTCCATGATAACACAGATTATAAGTGGCATAGGAAAACAAAACAGAACTACATTATCTGGGTTAAATCCCTTATGCTTTATCCTCCTGATAGGGAGAAGACTAGCTACTCGGTCTATCAGTTCCTGCAATTGGAAGGCAAGGCTGCTGTCCCTGGCACATCCTATCAGAATGCCACTCCCAAGGCCAAAGACTTTAGAAAGACAAAGCGTTAGATAAACTCCCCTGGTTTCCCCTGGGCCTGCTTCTCTTCCACTCTCCACTGGAATAGATGACCCAAAGTTGGAGCTGGACTGAAGACATGACACCATCCATTCTCTTCATTTTATAAAAGGGGGACTTCTATTTAATAGACATTTTACACAATTTGTCCCAGGTCTCCCAGCTGAGGACTAATCATTTGTTTCTTGCCACTTTATCATATCTATACTAGTTTTTTTCATTTATTGACTCCTACGTGTTGGCCAAGCACTTACTACTGTCATTTATAATCCTGTGGTATAAAAAAAAAAAATGGCCAAGATCCAACCCTCAAGGGACAGGGCAGATGTTAAGCCACACACACAAAGTCACACTGTTGAACAATAACAACAACAACAAAACATGGCAAATACTGTGTGAGAGAGTTAAATGTGCCAGGGATGGAGATCGGAAATGAAAGGTTGCTTGCAACTGTCAGAATCATGGGAAGATTTTGCATCAAGGTTAAATTTGGAAGTAGGCTTGAAAAGACATCAGAGCCATGTGATCCAGGAGATAGGATCACTGCAGGCAATGGGTGAATTGGCATCAGCGATGGGTGAACCTCTCACTTCAATGAGGCACCAGCAGAAGCCTGGTTGACAGAGGTGCCAGCCGTAAAAATCAGAAAGGGAGATAGATGCCTCCTTCTGTTGCAAAGATGATGTTGGGCCACCAAATAGAGATTGCTCAGAATTAAGAGATACTCGGGTTGTTAAGATATATTTATGGGAAAATTAGTGAAAAGACGATCTATACAAACTGAAATCAAAACCTGGAGCATTAGAGCTAACATACTGGATTCAAAAGACTCATAGAGGCACTAGCCATAACCAACAATATGAATAATAATTGGTCAAATCAAAATCACTCACGCATTAAATTAGAACATTTGTATTACAGTGCCTGAAGCAGAATATGCTTTCTTATCCTAGATAGATGAAAGGTACAATTCCTGATAGAGCCATTACCTGGACACAGAATGTTCTGGGGGCACTTTTTCATCCAGTCCAGACTGTGGAACCAAGAACATATTTTGAGAGAATATGCTGATTTTCATGCACTTAAAAGTTACAGGTGATCCCCAGACTTCTCTGTCTCTCACATTTGATGGTCTAAGAAAATGAAAATGGTTTTGGTCTGGTTTCTATTATGACTGCTTTTGTTTCATTTAGCTTGGTTCTTCTTGGCATCTTCTGCAACTCCTAGAACACTGCTCTCTCAAAATTCAAGCCAAGTTTCTTCTGACACTCTGAAGATTTTCATCAACCTACACGGATACCTTATTAGGAGTCTTTTGATAATTTAACTTGGCAGATAAATCTTGGGGACCGGGTTCTCTCTTTGTTCATTTGCATTTATTTATTTATTTACACTCACTGAGGCTGTTGATGCACTGACCCTCTGGTGATCATGATGGTGGCTTCTCAGAATCAAAATGGCAGCAGGGAAACTCAGGACACCCAGCCACCAGCAGCAAGCAAGCAAGCAAGTGGAGAAAACCCTGTGATGTGCGCATGGGCAACATAAGGTGTTATCAGAGAAAATGAAACCTAAGTTTAATACTGGGCATCTGTATAAGTTAAAAAACTCCTAGCCTCTGCAGTAAGATCCTTGCCCCTGTTGAGCATGGATTTAATTAGTAGTTTCATTACTTAGTAGTTACCTTAATGTGTATATACTTAAGGGTTATTGCTTTCTCTGGTTGTTACAGATTTCCTTAAGAAGGTCTCAGTAGCCATGCCAGGAGTCAGAAAAACATGCAATGCCACCAAGACCCATCTGAGAAATGTCTCCTTCTACAAAATAACTATACCTGATGGAAGATTAAGAAAATATTCTGTAAAGCTGATGTGCCATACTAAGAAATAAGCATATGTTATTCAGGAAGGTAAATAAAAAAATGAATAAAGGCAGAAGAATGTCCATTCCAGGGTTCTAGGATTATTAGGAGATATTTCTCTTTGTTATGTACCATAGAAATGAGACCTTATTTTGCGCATGAATCACAGAATTTAATTTTAGAGAAGAAATTTGATAAAGTTGTCAGATACTGATTATCTTGACTGATATACTTTGAGATGACATAGTTGTAGGTAATAAGGTTACAGTTGGATAAGACTCTGCCTTCAAGGATTTTATCATTTTAGGTGAAATTCATACTCTGAACTAGAAAAAAATTCTGCATGCAAGTAGTAGATTTATTAGAACATCCTTTGACTAATAAAAATTTAAAACAAGAAGTGAAGCTGTATGTCAGATATTAATTATAAATTATAAATTACTAAAGCAAAGGGTTTACATGGCTAACAAAAAGACTGTATGTGTGTTTCAAGGTCAGACAGTTTCAGACTTTAAAAAAAAGAAGAGAAGTTTGGTCTTACTGCAGAGCCTTCAACATTATCTTCATGGCACAATGTCCTACAAAAATGATGACTGAGATATCTATCTACGAATGGCTTATTCATTAAATATGTATTGAGTGCTTGTGATGGAATAAGACTATTTCAGTTGATGATTCTACAAGGGTTAAAAAGTTAAAAAGACAATAATTTGCCCTAACTCAGCTTTATGATATGGAAACATAATAACACATATTTATGTATTGAGTAAATATTTCACAATTAGTGGAAACAAACCAGAAACTGCATATTAGCTGGGGGTTAACTAATAGTAAGACATAGTCCTCCTCCCTGGGAAACACAGTCTACCGGAAAGATGGAAATTCAAAGAGATAAATATAATAAAAACTGGGAAATTCCATTTTTTAACAGATTCATTGAGTTTAGAATTTATGTTCCATAAAATTCACCCACTTAAGGTGCAAACTTATTTGTTTGCTTGTATATTCACAGAGTTTTGCCACCATCACCACATTTTAATAATTTTCATTGCTCCAAGAAGAAATCTTGTGCCCATCCACAGTCACACCTCATCTCTCCACACCTCTTCTAGGAAAACCATTAGTATACTTTCTCTCTATAAATTTTACTATTCTGAACTGTTCATATAAGTGAAATAATACAATATGGAGTCTTTTGTGACTATGTCTTTCACTTAGCATTATGTTGTCAAGGTCCATCCATGTTGTAGCATGTATCAGTACTTCATTCCTTTTTATTGAAGACTATCACATTTTATTATCCATTCAACAGATGACGGATATTTGGGTTGTTGCCACTTTTGGACTACTATTTAATTTTTTTTCAGCTTTTTTGAAGTATAATCGACAAAATTGTATATGTTCAAAATGTACAATGTAATGATTTAACATATGTATACTCTATGAGATGATTGCCACAATGAGATCCATCGCCTCACGTAGTTAGTTACCTTGTGTGCATGTGCATGTGCATGTGTGTGTGTGTGCGGGTAGAATGCTAAAGGTCTGCTCTCAGCAAAATTCAAGTACACAACACAGCCTCATTAACTATAGTCACCATGATATATATTAGATCTCCAAAGCTTA
Organism: Neomonachus schauinslandi; assembly: GCF_002201575.2. Classification (NCBI taxonomy): domain Eukaryota; kingdom Metazoa; phylum Chordata; class Mammalia; order Carnivora; family Phocidae; genus Neomonachus; species Neomonachus schauinslandi. The sequence goes on along the minus strand of NC_058412.1, from coordinate 82,237,299 downwards.
TTCATCTTATAAAAGAAGACGTGTGCCTTGACCAGCATCTGTCCATCTCTCCCACTCCCAGGCCCTGGTCATCACCATTGTACTCTGTTTCTATGAATTCAACTTTTTTTTTTTGTTTGAGTCCACATATAAGTGAGAATAATATAGTATTTGTCTTTCCACCTAGCTTATTTCACTTGGCATACTCTCCTCTAGGTTTATCCATGTTGTTGCAAATGTCAGGAATCCCTTCTATCTCAGGGCTTAATAATATTTTACACACACACACACACACACACACATTTTCTTATCCATTCATTTGTCAACAAACACTTAGGTTGTTTCCACATCCTGGCTATTGGGAATAATACTGCAATGAACATGGGAGGGCAGGTACCTCTTTGAAATACTGACTTCCTTTCCTTTGGATATACATCCAGAAGTGGGAATCTGGGATCATATGGTAATTCTAGTTTTTAATTTTTTGAGGAACCTCTGTACTGTTCTCCGCAGTGACTGCCCCATTTTACATTCCTACTCACAGAGCACGAGGGTTCCCTTGTCTCCACATCTGGCCAATACTTGTTATCTATCTTTTTGATAAAAGTTGTCCTTACAGGTTTGAGGTGATAGCTCATTGTGGTTCTGATTTGCATTTCCCTGATGGTGAGTGATGTTGAGAACATTTTCATGTACCTATTGGCCATTTGTATGTCTTCTCTGGCAAAATGTCACTTCAGGTCCTTACCCTATTTATTAATTAGATTATTTATTTATTCATTTATTTTATGCTATCATGTTTCTCATATTTTTGAATATTAACTCCTTATTAGATATGTGGTTTGCAAAGACCTCCCATTTTATAGATTGTCTTTGCACTTTGTTGATGGTTGCCTTTGCTCTTCAGAAGGTTTTAAGTTTAATGTAGACCTAATTGTTTATTTTTCCTTTTGTGGCCTCTGCTTTTGGTGTCATATCCCAAAAATTCCCTGTAAAGACCAATGTCAAAGAACTTTTCCTTTATGTTTCTTCTAGGAGTTTTATGGATCCAGGTCTTAACATTTAAGACTATAACCCCTTTTAGTTAATTTTTGTGAGTAGTGTAAGATAGGGGTCCAGTTTCATTCCTTTGAGTATGAAACCCCAGTTATTAAAATATCATATCTTAAAATGAAATATAATTGACATATAACATTGTATTAGTTTTAAGCATAAAACATAATAATTTGAAATATGTATATATTGAAAAATGATTACCATGGTGAATTTAATTAAAATCCATCACTACACACAGTTTCAAACTTTTTCTGTGATAAGAACTTTTAAGATCTACTCTTTTAGCAACTTTCAAATATACAACAGAGTACTGTTAACTAAAGTCACAATGCTGTGCTATTCCCAGGATTCATTTATTGTATAACTGCATATTTGTACTTGCTGACCATCTTCTCCCAAAAGCCATTTCTTGAAGACACTACACTTCAAGATACTGACACTATTTGTTCGTGGTTTCTTGTTAAAGAATAGTTGGTTATATATGCTCGGGTTTAGCTGAGTTCTCTGTTCTGTTCTATTGATCTATGTGTCTGTTTTTAAGCCAGTATCATATTGTTTTGATTACTATAGCTTTGTAATATAGATTGACATCAGGAAGAATACTTTCAGCTTTGTTCTTTTTCAAAATTGCTTTGGCTACTCTAGGTCTTTTCTGGTTCCATATGAATATTAGAATTGCATTTTCTTTTTTTTTACGATTTTATTTAAATTCAAATTAGTTAACATATAGTGTATTATTAGTTTCAGGGGTAGAATTTAGTTATTCATCAGTTGCATATAACACCCAGTGCTCATTACATCATGTGCTCTCCTTAATGCCTATTACCCAATTACTCCATCCCCTCACCCACTTCCCCTCCAGTAACCTTCAATTTGTCTTCTATAGTTAAGAGTCTCTTATGGTTTGCGTCCCTCTCTGTTTTTAGCTTTTTTCCCTTCCTTTCCTCTATGTTCATCTGTTTTGTTGTATTTTCTACTTATGTAAAAATTTCAATGGAATATGAATAGGATTGCATTGAATCTGTACTTTACTTTGGTTAGTAGGAACATTTTAACAGTATCAGTTCTTCCATCCACTAATGTGGAATAGCTTACCATTTATTTGTATCTTCCCCAATTTCTTTCATCAAAGTTCTATACTTTTCAGTGTACAGGTCTTGCACCTCCTTGATTAAATTTATTCCTAAGTATTTTATTGTTTTAATGCTATTGTAAGTGAGATTATTTTCATAATTTCTCTTTTCAATAGTTCATTGTTAATGAGTAGAAACAACTGAATTTTGTACATTGATTTTGTGTCCTGCAACTTTACTAAATTTATTTATTAGTTCTAATAGTTTTTTCATAGATTATTTAGGGTTTTCTATATATAAATCATGCCATCTTAAACAGAGAAAATTTAACTTCTCCTTTCCAATTTGGATAGCTTTTATTTCTTTTTCTTATCTAATTGCTCTGGCTAGGACTTTCAGTAGCATGTTGAATAGCAGTGGTGAGAGTGGACAACCTTGTCTTGTTCCTGATCTTAGAGGTAAAACCTTCAGCTTTCTACTGTTGAGTATGATGTTGGCTATGGGCTTGTCATATATAGTTTTTATTATGTTGAGGTGCATCCTTTTTATACCTAATTTGTTGAGAGTTGTTTTTATCATGAAAACATATTGAATTTTGTCAATTTTTTTCTGCATCTATTGAAATGATTATGGCAATTTTATCTTTCATTCTGTTACTGTTATATAACACATTTATGTTGAATCATCCTTCAGTCCCAGGGATAAATTCAATTTGAACATAATGTAAGATTCTTTTAATGTACTATTGAATTCAGTTTGCTAGTATTTTGTTGAAGATTATTGTATCTATTTTCATCAGGGATATTGGTCCATAATTTTCTTATGGTGTCCTTATCAGGCTTTGGTATCAGGATAATGCTGGCCTCTAAAAATGAGTTTGGGAGGGTTTTTTCCTGTTCAGTTTTTTGGAGGAGTATTTGGAGGATTGGTACTAATTTTTTAAATGTTTGGTAAAATTCAGTAAAACCATCAGGTCCTGGGCTTTTCTTTATTAGGTTGTTTTCGCTTAGTGATTCAATCTCTTTACTTGATAGTGGTCTGTTCCAGTTTTCTGTTTCTTCATGATTCAATCTTGGTAAGTTGTAATATTTCTAAAAATTTATCTATTTTTCTAAGTTACCCAATTTGTTGGCATATAATTGTTCATAGTAGTCTCTTACGATTCTTTTGTGTTTCTGTGGTATCAGTTGTAATGTCTCCTCTCTCGTTTCTGATATTATTTATTTGAGTCTTCTTTCTTTTTTTCTCAGGAAGGCTAGCTAAGGTTTTGTGAATTTTGTTTATCTTTTAAGAAGACAAATTCTTAATTTTGCTGATCTTTTCTATGGTTTCTGCTCCCTATTTCATTTAGTTTGGCTCTTATTTTTGTTATTTTCTGCCTTTGTTTACTCTGCACTTTGTTCTTGTTTTTCTAGTTCCTTGAGATTTAAAGTTAGGTTGTTTATTTGAGATCTTTCTTTTTTCTATATGTATGAATTTATTGTTATAAACTTTCCTTTAACACTTCTTTTGCTTCATCTCAGAGATTTGGTTTGTTGTGTTTCCATTTTTGTTTGTCTTAAGATATTTTCTCTTCTTTTTTTTTTTAAGATATTTTCTTATGTCCTTTTAATTTCTTTTTTGACACATTGGCTGTCTAGAAGTATGATGTTTAATTTCCACATATTTGTGAATTTTCCAATTTTCTTCTTGTAATTGATTTCTAGTTTTATACAATTGTGTTTGGAAAAGATACTTGGTATGATTTCAGACTTCTTGAATTTGTTACTTGCTTTGTGACTTAACATGATGTATCTTGGGAAATGTTCTGTGTTGGCTTAAAAATGAGTATTCTGCTGCTGGTGGATGGAATGTTTCATGCATGTCTAAAGTATAGTTCAAGATCAATGTGTCCTTCTTGCTATTCTCTCTGGATAATCTATTGATGGATGAAAGTAAGATATTGAAGTCCCCTACTATTATTATAATGTTGTCTACTTATCCTTTCAGATCTGTTAGTATTTGCTTAATATCCTTAAGTGCTCCAAGTTAGTGCATATATACTTATAATTGTTATGTCTTCTTGACGAATTGACACCTTTATCATATGATGACCTTTTTGGTCTCTTGTTACACTTTTTACTTAAAACCAATTTTATCTCAGTACAGCTACCCTTGTTCTCTTTAGTTCCTGTTTGCATGGTGTATCTTTGTATATTCATTCACTTCGGACTATGTGTGTCCTTAAACCTGAAATATGTCTCTTGTAGGCAATATAGAGTAGGTTCTTGTTTTTTTTTTTTTTTTATCCATCCATCCACTCCATGTCTTTTGAAGAATTTAGTCCATTTACATTTAAAATAATTATTGATAGATAAGGACTTAGGAATTCCATCTTGTTGTTTTCTGGCTGTTTTGCAGTTCCTTTGTTCCTCTCTTGCTATCTTCTTTAGTGAATTGATGATTTTCTCTAGTATATGCTTTGATTCCCTTCTCTTTAGCTTCTGTGTATAGACTTTTGCATTGTGGTTATCATGGGGCTTACATGAAATATCTTATAGTTGCAATAGACTATTTTAAGCTGATAACTTAATTTTGATTGCATACAAAAACTTTGCCCTTTAACTCCTCTTCTTTTAATGTTTTATATTACAATTTACATCTTTTTATATTTTTATCCAGTAACAAATTATTATAGTTATTGCATAATTATTTAATAATTAAATTAATCAAATTTAAATGGAATTAAATTGAATTAATAATTAAAAATAATTAGTATTTTTGTCTTTTAAAATGTATGCTAGAATTAAATGGTTGGCACAACACTGTCTTACAGTATTAGAGTATTCTGATTTTGGCTATATACTTACCTTTATAGTGTTTTTTATATTTGTGTACATTTTCATGTTGTTACTTAGACTAAATTCTCCCTTGTTATTTCCCTTGTGTATAGATATAATTTCCATTTTCTTAATGGTTGCCCTGAGGATTACAATTAACATCTTAACTTAAAACAATTTTGCTCAGATTAATACTAACTTAAATAGTTTACAGAAACTTTGTTCCAAGATTGATCTATTTTCCTTTCCTTTGTGCTATTATTGTCATGTACATTAGATCTTTATATACTATTGGCTAATTAACCCATTTTTGTAATTATTATTTATGCAGTTGCCTTTCAAATTATATGAGGGAAAATTATTACCAAAAATACATTTATATTCTCTTATGTTTACCTAATTAGTTTAGTAATTAAGTTTAGTTTAGCACTTTCCTGGTGCTGTTGATTTCTTCCTGTGGATTTAACCTATTATCGGTATTCCTCTCATTGTACATGGTCTAAATAATTACCTATAATTTTTCTTGTAGGGTGGTCTGCTAGCAAGAAATTCTCTGTTTTTGTTTATCTAAGAATGTCTTAGTTTGGCTGAATGTAGTATTCTTGATTAATATTCTTTTTCTTTCAATGCTTATCATCCTACTGCTTTCTGTTCTCCATGGTTTCTAGTGAGAAGCCAATCATTGATTTATATTGAAAATCTTTTGTATGAGGTCAGTCCTTTATTTATTATTTGCAATTTCCTGAAAACATCAATGTTGACAATTTTGCCAGTGTTTTTGTTGCTTTTAATGTACAGGTAGATTTATAAAAGTCCTCACTACACAGTACCAGATGTCCTTCCCTTTGAGTTCGTTTTTAAATGGATATTTATCAAGTGTTCTCATACACAGGAAGAAGGTACTAATAAGTCCCTCAAGTTTTTCAATGGAAATCAAATAAGCTACAACAAAGATACAGTGGACATGGAAATATATATCCCTCAACTCCACAGATTTTGCTACTCAATTTCTGTGTGGCTCTAATTTTTCCTAAAAATTGTATTTTATAATTTGAATTCTCCATTATTAAATACTTTTATGAAGGTCTAAATAAATAAATAAATATTTTTATGAAGGTCATGCTTTGTGGGTTTTTTGTATTTATTGTACATATGTGATAAAGGGAGTATTTCTGAATATATAAACATTTATTTATTAACTACTAGTAGGGAAAAATATCTCACATCTCTTTCATAAAACAAAGAAAATAGTTGCAACTTGTTAAAAAATTTGTTAAAGTGCTGTTAAATACTTCATGTTTTTCTCCTAACAGAAAATTTTACTTAGATTCCAAGAATTTAATATCACTTAATATTAACAAATATGGGCCAAAATATTTTGCAATTACATGATATATAATAAATAAAATTAGGGCAACTATAAAATACCCAATCTCTTTGTATATTATCATTCAAGAGAAAAGATAGTAAGGCATCAAAATATTTGTTACTCTTTGCCCATTTTTTTTCTCATCTTATAAGTCAAAAAACAACTATAATCACATGGAAAGTTCATAAACCAATTTGAGTTTATGCTACATGTTTGGGGATGCAAAGGAATGTCTGAAGATGGCCAGTATATTCAGGAGTATGTGCAGTAATATGTTTAATACATGCTAACAAAGGTAGAAGTGTTCTGAAGGCATTTGGGTGAAGCTTCTTTTTAAAAACTATTATACTGTTGATAAACATTTGGGCTGTTTCCTTAATTTGACTATTGGAGATAATGCTGCTATAAACATCGGGGTGCATGTGTCCCTTTGAACTAGTATTTTTGTATTCTTTGGATAAATACCCGGGAGTGCAATTGCAATAGGGTAGTTCTATTTTTAACTTTCTGAGGAATCTCCATACTGTTTTATAGAGTGGCTGCACCAGTTTGCAATTCCCACCAATAGTATAAAAGGGTTCCTCTTTCTCCACATCCTTGCCAACACCTGTTGTTTCTCATGTTCTTGATTTTAGCCACTCTTTTTTTTAAGATTTATTTATTTATTAGAGAGAGAGAGATTGAGAGAGAGAAAGCATGAACAAAGGCAGGGGAAGACAGAGAGAGAAGAAGACTCCCCACTGAGCAAGGAGTCCAATTTGGGACTCAATCATGACTTGAGGTGAATGCAGACACTTAACCAAGAGAGCCACCCAGGTGCCCCAATTTTAGCCATTCTGACAGGTGTGAAGTGATATCTCATTGTAGTTTTGATTTGTATTTCCCTGATGATGAGTGATACTGAATATCTTTTCATGTGTCTGTTGGCTATCTCTATGTCTTCCTTCGAAAGATTCATGTCTTCTGCCCATTTTATAATTGGATTATTTTCTTGTTGGGTGTTGAGTTTTATAAGTTATTTATATATTTTGGATACTAACCCATCATATATCATTTGCAGATATCTTCTTCCATTCTGTAGGTTGCCTTTTAGTCTTACTGATCATTTCCTTTGTTGTGCAGAAGCTTTTTATTCTGATAAAGTCCCAATAGTTTACTTTTGCTTTTGTTTCCCTTGCCTCAGGATACATGTGTAGCAGATGTCAAAGAGGTTACCACCTATGTTCTCTTCTAGGATTTTAGTGGTTTCCTGTCTCACATTTAGGTCTTTAATCCATTTTCATGAATGGATAAAGAAGAGTGGTATACATACACAATGGAATATTACTCAGCCATAACAAAGAATGGAATTTTGCCGTTTGCAATGACTTGGATGGAGCTAGAGAATATTATGCTAAATGAAATAAGTCAGTCAGAAAAAGACAAATACCATATGATTTCCCTCGTATGTGGAATTTAAGAAACAAAAACAACCATTGAGGGAAAAAAGAGAGGCAAGCCAAGAAATAGACCCTTCAGTATAGAGAACAAACTGATGGTTACCAGAAGGGAGGTGGGTGGGGGGATGGATTAAATAGGTGGTGGAGATTAAGGAGTGCAGTTGTTGTGATGAGCACTGGGTGTAATATGTTAGTGTTGAGTGGCTAAATTGTACACCTGAAACTAACATTACACTATATGTTAACTTACTGGAATTTAAATAAAAATTTAAGAAAATTGTATCTTATGCTCTATTCAAACCACTAAGGAGAAAAATCATTCACAGAGGAAAATAATTAAAGAAACTATGTGATTTAGGGTCAATGGCTCATTTTGTTATTTAAATAAAAGATTTATTCTTTCAAAGACAACTTACCCAAACTTAGAATTACTTGCATTAATGAATGGAATCTTTCTCCCTTTTCCCCCCAGTCAAATTTGTTTGATTTTACACTAGTTTTACTAGTGTAAAAGGGATGATTTTACACTAGTTTTACTCTACTTTAGTTTATTGTTTTTACTATCAACAGTAGCACTATTAATAAGAATATATTCCTTGGCAAGTGATGTAGAACCTGCAGTTGTAATTACTTTTTATTTTTAAAACATTGACTCCTCTTAAATATCAGGGATGGTTGTACAAGTTTTGTATAAGACCCAAAGTTTATCAAAAAATTTTAAGAATTAGAATGTGAGAGATATTGAGCAGAACTATGTGGGAAATCTGACTGCCATTTTTATGTCATAACAGCTTCATAGATCAGGGTGGGTCTACTAGGTTAAAGGGCCGTAAAAGAAAAAGCACAAGTTCATTGGGGTTTATGTTCATTCATTTTCATTGAATTTAATAGGTGTTTCAAGGAACCCATAAAGTATTTTCATAGTATATCCCAATATATTAATATCAAATTTCATCATAATGTACTCTCTATTGTGGAGGAGTCCTTGCTTTAGTAAATTTAAGAAGTTAATTCATAGAGAGAGAAATCAAATTCTTTCAAAATGTGACTATGTGGATCAATGTGCATAAAATTCACTAAGTCTGTCTTATGTGTATGGTGTGTTATATTTGAATACCCATTCATATTTCTAAAAGTTATTTTACATATAATTATAGGGCAACATCAAACAAAACTTTGGGCTGAATTATTGTTCCAAAGAAAAAGATGAGACAAATACTCAAATGTTAAGTAAGGAGAGAGAAAACACGATTGCTTAGTCTCTTGGCCCTTTGAGCAGTGTCTTTTCTATTACATGTGACTCTAATGACTTGTCCTCCATTTATTCAACAGACCTCTGTTGTGGGAACCACTCAGTGTGGCCAGGTTTCAATTGACAGTATTACACTGTCAATACAGAAATAGAAATCAGAATCATTGCTGCCTGGTTGCTAAAAGCCTAGAAGACAAGAATCCGGGCACCTGGGTGGCTCAGTTGGTTAAGCGACTGCCTTTGGCTCAGGTCATGATCCTGGAGTCCTGGGATCGAGTCCCACATCGGGCTCCCTGCTCAGCAGGGAGTCTGCTTCTCCCCCTGACCCTCCCCACTCTCATGCTCTCTCTATCTCATTCTCTCTCTCAAATAAATAAATAAAATCTTTAAAAAAATAATAAAGAAGACAGGAATCAAATAAATAATCTATTGTGATCACTGCTATGATAGAGTTAAAAGGAGCTCCCCATTATGGTAGGATATAGGGTATAAGTAGATATAGGTGACAAAAACAGAACCCAGAAAGAAGGTGCCTGAGTATGATGGAAAACAAGGAATTGGATAAGATATTGGAGATCTGGTGAGCTTAGTCTTGAACATCTACAGGCTGAGGAACCTGTTGAACATCCAAGGACTGATATCCAACAGGCACTTAACTCTATACTTCTGAGTAGGAAAGACTTTGTCTAGGCATCTAAATAAAGAATTGGGTAGCACAGTAAAAATTCTGTCTGTTAATTAGCTCAACTATGGTGAGTATATGGCAGAGAAGAGGGTGGAATTCTATAAAACATCAGACTGAAGCAAAGAGAAGAAAGTGGTGTACAGAAGCTTGTAGTGTAAGTTTCAAAGAGGGGACATTATCAAATATAGCAGAACATCTGTAAGTTAAGGACTGAAACAACCCCTTTTACATCTGGCAAGAGATTCATTGCAGGTTAGCTTTGGCAGAGCTATTTTGTTGAGATGGTTGAGGCAGAAGCAATATACTCAAGAAAAATGATACTAAGAAACTGGAGAACGTGTTATAGATTACTGTAGCATATTCCCTTGAAAATTTTTTCCTTCTTTTCTTTCTTTGTTCCTTGCTTGTTTGCTTTCTTCCAACTATCCCTCCCTCCTTTCTTCCATTTTATTCTATTTTTAGTGTAAAAAGAGAAATAGGGGTCAATTTAAAGGAATTTAATGGAATTTTTAATCTTTCGAAATCACATATCCTTCTGAAAATATTATTCATCCTTTATCAAGAAAAAAGTACACATACCCACAATTTTATAAACAATTCCAGGAAGTATTCAACCCCTTTGATATTCATTCATTCGGTCAAAAGCTTTCAGTGGATACCCAGTTAAGAATCCCTGCTAGCAAATCTCAGGATCCCAGTAGTATGGGCATGGATATATGGAGCTATGTGGGTAGATCAATTTAATATAAAGAAAATAAATTTCCTGCCATTTCTCTATTTTTGTTTGTAGTAAAATAAAATATAAATGGCTTTATCTCAGTAGATTGGGAACATTCATTCATTTAATAAACATTTATTTAACATTTCCTAAGAACCAGGTGTTGGACTAGATGTCTGGAATACAAATGAGAGTAAAATGTTGCTGTTGCCCTCAAGATGCACACAGCCTTCTCAGGGCAGTGAGGAGTCAACAAAGGAAGATAGTGCAATGGGGAGTGTTCTACATTATATCTACATATGTGATGTTTTCTCATACAAATGGGGCACTGCCTCATAGGATCACAGAGTTAGTTCTTTGATTTTTTTTTTTTTTTGGTGTGTGGTTACAGTACAATTTTTAATTCTAAAATTTTTGTAATACTAAAACTATTTAGAAGTCAAAACTTAAAAAAGGTCTACTCTCTTCATCCATTACCCGAGAAACAATGTTGAGAGGGATGAGCTGTAGCTACTAAGAGACCTGGATTCAAGTCTGAGAAGTAGCACTGCCATCTGTATGACTTTGAAAAAAAGTGCTTGATTAATGAAAGACTCAGGTCCTTTGCTTTGTAACGTTGGTTTATTCACAGAAACGTTGGTTTCCTGTGCATGTTAATAAGCTAAATGCATTTAAAGCACTCAACTCAGGATCTGACAAAAAATAAGCAAAATAAGTTTGTAAGTGATTATTATTATTATTGAATATGTAACTGTGGTGGTTTTTAAATATGAAATGTTTGATTTGATTGGAAATCCCTAGATATATTATTCAAATCCTTACATTGTTAGAAAAAATCATGACGTAAATGCTTTGTTGATAAACTAGTTGTGAGATAATTAAGATTGAATATTTTTTTATAAGACACAATCAAGTGGAATGTAGGTTAAAATCAGGAGAGAGTACTAAGAATATCAATGGAAATTAGAAAAATCTAACAAAATGCAAACAAAACAAAACAAAACAGGGTATTGTTTAGAAGACCATTATTTGGGGATTTTGCTTTCAGCCAAGATGGAGTAACAGACTGGGTTTACTTTCCTCCTGAACTAGTTGAAAACAGAACCAAATATATGTAACAATGATTTTCAGGCATTGAATATCAGACAACACAGGACAATGATTTCTGAGAGAGGAGACAGAGATGAGGTGATATGAGCCCTATCATTGACTCAAGTACTGCCTAAAGAGCATTTCTAGGCTGCAGTACAAGATAAAGGAACCCAGTGAAAGCCTAGCAGACTGCTTGAAGTCAGCATCTACATAAATCACCATCTTGGGCTACTTCTTCATGGTATTTTTCAAAATTTTTTTAAAGATTTTATTTATTTATTTGAGAGAGAGAGAGAATGCACAAGAGAGAGCACCAGTTGGGGGGAGAGGCAAAGGGAGAGGGAGAAACAGGCTCCCCGCTGAGCAGGGATCCTGACGTCGAGCTCGATCCCAGGACCCTGGGACGATGACCTGGAACAAAGGCAAATGCTTAACTGACTGAGCCACCCAGGTGCCCCCTTCATCGCATTTTTTAAAAAAAGATTTGTTTATTTATTTATTTGAGAGAGAGAGCACAAATGGGGGGAGGGTCCGAGGGAGAGGGGAGAAAGAGAATCTCAAGCAGATTCCCTACTGAGTGTGGATCCTGACTCAGGGCTTCATCTCATGGCCCTGAGACAATGACCAAAACCAAAGTCAAGAGTCAGACACTTAACCAACTGAGCCACCCAGGTCCCCCTTCACGGCATTTATAATTGCCTTTCTGACACTGGCTCCTATGCTTGGTGGCCATCTTGAAGAAAGAAGCCCATGTTTCTAGTGTGGAAACTTCGTACCTCTTTCTGGAGGGATTAAAACCGACCCGACCTTCTGTGAAAATTATTGTTTGTCTGTTTTACCTGGCTGGCGGTAACCTGAGGGACTGATGCAAGACTCTTGTCTATGGTTTTTCCCAACTCAAAATTTAGTCAGTGTGGAAAAGTGGCAGGCATTGTTCAAAATCATTTTAGGGTGAATGAAAAAATTCCCAGCTACTTGAAGCAAAAGACAAAGGTTGAGACAAGAAATACCTGGGTTGGCTATACTATCAGTCAAAACACAGACTTTAAGTCAAAAGCTGTTAGAAAAGACAAAGGAGACTATATATATATATATATATATATATATATATATATATATAGTCAATTTCTCAAGAAGGTATGAAAATTATAACCATATTTGTATCAAACAACAAAGCCCAAAATACATAGGAAACAAGCATTGACATACTTGACAGGTAAAATAGATAATTCTATTACCACAGTTGGAGACATCAATACTACACTTTTAGTAGATAGAACATCTAGACAGGAGATAAGTAAGGAATAGAGGACTTCAACATTAGTATAAACAAGTAGATCTTATGGACATATATAGAACACACTATCCAACAACAACAGAATGCATATTCTTCTCAAGTGCTCATGGAACATTTTCCAGGGTAGAGCATGTTTGGTCACAAAAAGTCTCAGTAAATTTAAAAATATTGAAATTTTACAAACTATCTTTTCTGACCATGATGGAATGAAGGAGTGATGGAAATCAATAACAGAAGGGAAGCTAGAAAATTCACCAATTTTTGGAAATTAAACAAGTTACTCTTAACCAATGGATCAAAGAAAAAAACAACACAAAGGAAATAAGAAAATATTTATAGAGAAATGAAAATGAAAATCATACTAAAACTTATGAGATGAAATGAAGGTTGTGTTCAGAGGGAAATTTATAGCAGTAAATGCCCACATTAAAAAAGAAGAAAGATCTCAAATGAATAATGTAGCTTTACATTCTGAGGGACCAGAAAATTAAGAGAAAAGCATACGCAATGGGAGCTGGAGGAAGGAAAAGATAGAGAGTAGAACAGAGATTAATGAAATAGAACAGAAAAACAATAAAGATAATAAATGAAATCAACAGCTGGTTCTTTGGAAATAACAAAATTGACAAACTTTTAGCAAGACTGACATAGAAAAGAGGACTCAAATAACTAAAATCAGAAACATGTGTAGAACATTACTACTCATCTTACAGAAGTAAAATGGATTAAAAAAGAATACTATGAATGATTGTATGCCAACTAAATAAGATAACCTAGATCAGATGGACAAATTTCTACAAACATATAATTTACCAAAATTAACTCAAGAAGAAATAGAAAATCTAAACAGACTGAGAATAATTAAAGACATTCAATAAGTAATAAAAAGTTTCCCAAAAAAGAAAAGTTCAGGATTAGTTGGCCTCACTTCTGAATTCTATCAAACATCTAAAGAGGATTTAACAAAATTCTTCTTGAACTTTTCTGAAAAACAGAAAAGAAGGGAACATTTCCTAAATTGTTTTTATGTGATCAGCATTACTCTGATACCAAAGGCAGATAAAGATATCATAAGAAAGGGAAATTGTACAGCAATATCTCTTATGGATATATATAGATATATATGCAAACATCTTCAACAAAATATTAGCAAACTGAATTTCACAGCATAGTATAGGATTATACTCCATGACCAAGTGGGATTTATATTAACAACTCAAGGGTGATTCAATATAATAAAATCCATCAATACAATAAAATATACTACATTAAAAGAACAAAGGAGGAAAACACTTGATATCTCAAATGATCCATCAAAGTATTTGACTGAATCAAAACTCCTTCCATGATAGAAATACACAGAAAGCTAAGAATAGAAGGAAACTTATTCAACATGATAAAGGAAATTTATGAAAAATGCACAGTCAGTGTCATACTCAGAAAGATCGAAAGCTTTCCTTCTAAGATGAGGATGAAGACAAAGTGGGTGATTTCATGACTGTTATTCAACACTGTACTGGAAAATTCTAGTGAGAGAATTAGGCAACAAAAAGAAATAAATGGTTTCCAGATTGGAAAAGGAAGATTAATACTATATTTGCTGTGAACTGTGTAAGACTGTTGAGTCACAGACCTGTACCTCTGAAACAAATAATACATTATATCTTGAAAAAAAAAAAAAAAAAGGAAGAAAGAAGGAAGGGAAAAAGGAAGGGGGGGGGCAGAGGAGGAGACGAGCCATGAGAGGCTATGGACTCTCAGAAACAAACTGAGGGTTCTAGAGGGGAGGAGGGTGGGGAGATGGGTTAGTCTGGTGATGGGTATTAAAGAGGGCACATATTGAATAGAGCACTGGGTGCTATACGCAAACAGTGAATCATGGAACACTACATCAAAAACGAATGATGTAATGTATGGCGATTAACATAACATAATAAAATAAAATTAAAAATAAATAAATAAAAAAGAGTAGTGTTCTTCAAAAATAAAAGATAAAAAAGAGTGATGTTCTTAAAAACAAAAGAAGCAAAAAAAAAAAACAAAACAAAACTATATTTGCATATGGCATGTCCTATACAGAAAATTCCAGAGTCTCAAACTCCTGGAGAAAATAAACGTATTCAGCAGTTTCTGGTTAGCCGTTCAACAGACAAATATTAATTGCTGTTTCTATGTACCAACAACAAACACACTGAAAAGGTAATTAAGATAATTTCATTTATAATGATATCCAAAAGAATAAAATACCTAGAAATAAATTTAACAAAGGAAGTAAAAAAGGTGTGTGCACAGAACTACAGAACATTAGTGAGTGTAGTTAAGACCTAGTAAATGGAAAGACATCCCTATTAATGGATTGGAAGACTTTAAATGATTAAGATGCCAATACTACCCAAATGATCCATTTACATATTTAATTCTATCCCTATAAAATTCCAACAGTCTTTAAAAGTGCCACAAGACATCATTTTTTAAATCAATGATAAATAAAATGAATAACAGAAACAGAAATATTACTACCTGAAAAAAGTGCCAGGGGTGCCTGGGTGGTACAGTCAGTTAAGCATCCAACTTTTGGTTTGGCTCAAGTCGTGATCTCAAGCTCATGAGATCGAACTCCACGTCAGGCTGCAAGCTCAGAGCAGAGTCTGTTTGAGATTCTCTCTCTCTCTCCCTCTGCCGCTCCTGCTCATACTCTCTCTCTCTAAAATAAATAAATTAATCTTAAGAAACGATAAAAAAGCAAAAAGTGCCTGGATTATTTCACTCATTTTCCAAAAAGAGTAATAATTAAGGGGTGTGTTGTAAATGGTTTCAGAAATAACAAGTAAATATGTTTTCAATTCAATGGAGACAAATAGTCTTTGCAACAAATGAAGCTGGCATAATTAAGCTTCCACATAAAAACATAAATATCCTCACATTCTCACATCCACTATATGGAAAAATTAACTCAAAGTTTATAGTCTTAACCTAAAACTTTAATTCTTCTAGAAGACATAAGAGAAAAACTGAGCTAGGCAAACATTTCTCAAATATGACAACAAAAGCACAATTCATTAAAGAAAAAAATTGGGTTTCATCAAAGTTAAAATCTGATAATTGAAAAACACTGTTTTTTTTTTTTTTTTTTAAGATTTTATTTATTTGCGAGAGAGACAATGAGAGACAGAGAGCATGAGAGGGAGGAGGGTCAGAGGGAGAAGCAGACTCCCTGCTGAGCAGGGAGCCCGATGCGGGACTCGATCCCGGGACTCCAGGATCATGACCTGAGCCGAAGGCAGTCGCTTAACCAACTGAGCCACCCAGGCGCCCTGAAAAACACTGTTAATAAAATGGAAATACAAACCACAAACTTGAAGAAAATATTTCAAAGTCCATATCTAAGAGGGGCATGTATCCAGAATGCATAAAAGAATTCTCATAACTTAATAAGTAATAAACAACCCAGTAAAAATGGGCAAAATACTTGAACAAACACTACACCAAAAAAGCTCTCTGCATGGTAAATAACCACGTGAAAGCATGGTCAATGTCATTAGTCATTAGGGCAATGGAAATTAAAAGCATAATGAAATATCATTATGTACCCATTTAACAAAAATAACAAAACCTGCCAATATCCTATGCCAGTGAGGACGTAGGCCAAATGGAGCTCTGACATTCCTGATGTGAACGCATAATGGTAAAGACACTGCAGTACATTTTGGCAGCCTCTTATAAAGTTAAACGTGCACCTACCATGTGACCCAGAAATCCCACTCCTAAATATTTACTCAAGTGAAATGAAAGCCTGTGTTCACACAACATTTCTTCCAATGGTAACTAATCGTCTTTAGGGTGTGGCTCAATGGTTTCCAAACCTGCCTATTGGAATCATCTGGAAATTTTTTTTTTAAATATTCCAAAGCTTAAACCACATCTCTGATCAATTAAATTAGAATCTCTGGACCTGAGATACAAGCAAGAATGTTTTTTTGATGCTCCCTAGGGGATTCCAGTGTGCAGACAAATTTTGGAACCACTGGTATAGCTTAAAAGACATATCACGGCTTGATATGAATTACTTTACAGCAAATTATAGGCAGTGTATCAGAGTGAAGGAAAGAAGACAAGGAACCCAGATAGAATTCCTGATGCAAAATATAGAAGGAGTCAAGAGATGTTTGACATATGATGAGGCTTTAGGTTAAGGAACAATTCTCAATAACTGACAATTTAATTCTTGATAAATGATGACCTGATGTCCATTGCCCTATCATGGTTAATATTTGTAGTCACCCCTCATTGACTACTAGAATTTCTATTAGATTGTTTGAAGATTTCTTTGATTTTTTTCTTCCGACACTCTCCACAATTAGCACAGTAGAATTTACAAGATAATGTTTAAAAATTAATTTGAATTTATTTCCTTCTTTCCATTCTAAAACACCACACACACACATATATTTTCACCTAGACATACTCATGATTTTTTATGTATCAAACAGACACCTTTTAGTTGTAATTCATCTGGCATTTAGCATCACTGTTTGCATAATTTTGGCAATGATCAGTATTCCTTAGTGTTGCTTCTAAGCATTCTTGGAGTCTTCATCCAAATCAACATACTGTTGGATATAAATACATCCTTGATCCCACTTTATTATTGAAATCGACTAGTCAAAGAGCTAACTGTGGGAGTCATTTCCATGAATTTAAGGGTGAGGTCATTCACAAATTAGTTCTGCAATTTCCCTCTGGCCTTTCTGCAAAATACAATAGAGACTCAAATATATTTCAGTTTTATTTCCTACCACCAGCCTCTATTAAATAGTTTTTCTGCTTCTTTGCACTCAGAAAAGTTGAGCTGCTTCTTTCCTATATTTCTGCTCTCCTGGCCAAAGATCTTGGCTCTCCTATTAGAAAACACACACACACACATATTCTCACTCCAATCCTCTTCTTCTTATAGCACTTCTAATAATACCAACTCTGCAACATCTGCCTATTTATAACTCTGCCTGAGGGCTCATTGAAAGTAGAGCTTTACCTTGCCTCCTGGTTGCCATTTTGATGGTTCACATCATGTATCTCAGTTTAAATTAATTTCTATATTGTGTATTTATCATGGCAATCACCAGACACATTCTAAACCCTGAGTGTACAATGTCATGGATAGTTTATAAGACACATAACATGAAAATGTCATTAACCTACATTTAAAGAACAAAGTGCTTTATAGCTTTAATATATAATGAGAGCAGTTGAAGGTATTTCATTGTATATCTGATATGTATCTAAAACTATATAAATATACTTTGATGTCTCCACAGCCTAAACCTATGTTTTTTAGATTACTTTTTATATCTGTATATCTGTAAATATGTCTGTAAAGTAGTTTGAAAATAAACCCAAAGATAGATTTTTAAAATATGGGAGTAATTAGGGTGATAATTAAGTCAATTATTTTGATATCATTGTTGAAATATTTGGGTGGAACCTGTACCTATTTCTAAGGATTATACTGTATTGAATAGGGAATTTGATACTAAGTCTGTCATTGGATAAAAGGGAAAAGGTCAGAATAAATTTAAAAGGGAGAAAATCTTATGAAATGAGTAACATAACTTACTGAACTTTGTCTTTTTTGGAATTTTCCAGGAAAATTGTAACTTAAAAAAGCACAGTCGTGGACAAAATATGTTCCTGTCACTTAAGGCACCACCCTACTCTTGTTCCAGCTCCATAAATACTTCCTGTCCCTGGTGCATCATCTCTTTGCTCAAATCATGAATGTGGAATGATCTTGTACAACCACTCCCAGTAAGGGTGACTTCTGATGCCGTCATGAAGTGTCAGCAAACATGATGACTACGGGAATGTGTCAAGAACTAAATAAAGACCATGGACTGAATAAAGCACCTGGACAGAGAAAACTATACATCATCTCCTTTGCTTCCTTTTTGAAAGTTGTCATATACAGTGTATTTTTAGCAGGAAGGGAATGGGATGATTTTGCTTAATGCTCGACAGCTGCTCATTAGGCAGATCAGAACGAGATAAGCGGGATGAGATATTGGTTAAAATTGCAGAGTAGGTACTAAGGGTATTGGATTTCAAGTCCTCCTCGCTGACCTTGAGTGACCTTGAAGGCTTATTTTCCTCTTGCTATTCCTGGCTTTTCCAGCCTTAGAGTTGGGGTGAGACACTCTCCCAACATCTCTGGCTCCAACAGGAATTTGTAAAGCTTTGAGATTCTTCAAGTCACAGGTCCCCCTTAAAATCACTGAACAAAAAAATGCTTCTGTCACCATCTCATTTAGATAGGATCCTCATGAAATATGAAGCGTGAGAGGGATGTACGAATGGAATGGTTGAGAAAGTAAAGTTTGTTTGGTGAAAATCTATTCTTGGTGAGGTTTTAATCAAATGGGCTTTACCTGGTGGTTACCTTGTCATTAGGCAACTCTATTTTCTGTCAACTAAATTGAATGCATCCGAACATGAGATGTATAATCAAATGCAAACATATATTTTGGTCAAATCAAGTGAAAGTAGACAGTTGTCAAGTTTGTAATGTATGGTTATCTAAAGATCTATGTTTTTCAGTTAGTCTTTTGTTCCTAGGTGGAGAGATGACCCCTCTGTTTTAGGTCGAGAGTTCAGAAGATAATAAAGCTTTTGCTTATCAAATAAGTTGAGGTTAGCAGACACGAATACAGTGAGATGTCAGTGTTTTAAAATATTTTTGGTCTATAACCTGAGTGAGTTTCCTTTTTGGGGACTTTGAATTCTAAGATATTAAGATAGTAAGATGAGAACTACTTCTTTCAAAGAAATTACTTGTTCCCAAAAACATGAACTCATAAGAATCTTGCATTTTTTCACTAGTGATCACTGTGGTAAATACTTCATATTAGCCTCAGTTCCTTTTTCATGCAATGTAATATGGATCATATTGATTTAATTGCTGTCAGAGTGCATAATTTTGATTTTAGCTTAATGTATAATTTTTGAAAGGGCTTTGGCCTCTTGCATGTTATACACATTATAATACTGATTTGAATGAGAGACATTTTTTATAAAATCCTGGTAGTGAAAGCCTGATATAGCTAGAGCATGGTCCCCCTAAATGAGCTTTGTGATGGACTTCGTTACAGTCCATCACCTGGGGAGCCATGAGGAGCCTGAGCCATCAGCCATGCTGATTATGAGGCCTACTGTGACTAGGGAAGGGAAATACGGAGCCAACATTAGTTGTGGGTTTCCACAAATAAGCTGCCTATGGTCAGCATTTATGATTCCGAAGAGCCTCCGTTGCCAATGTCTGAGATGCCATGAGCCCATGCCAACGTTCAGACTGAGTCTGTGCCAGAGCTCCTCAGTACCATCCGTGGCCTAGGGTACATTTCTGTGGAAAGATATGACTCACTGGATACATTTCCATTACCATGGGTGATAGAGTAATAAATTCATTTCTCCTAAAAATAGCTATTTTTATAGAACCTCTCCAATAAGAATTTATAGTGTTAAAATGACCATTCATAACCAGACTCCAACTCTGTAAATTTTCCCCCCAAATGCAGTTCTGTTTCCCAAATCATCTGAAGACAGTGGAAGAAAAGGGACTAAGAATTGCATGTGATGCGCGGTCGACACGTCATCATGACATGGTGATGATGGTGCTGGATACATTGTCCTAGCCTGTGACTAAGTCACAGGTCAAGTCCCTTTTATCTTTAACTTCAAGCTAGCTTCTGGTACTCAAGACCACTGAGGAGAAATGCTTTAAAATTCCTAGCCCAGGGCCATATCATTTACTAAGAACATTTGAAGAAAATAAAATCTGTATTTTTGGTAATATGTTTTTTTCCCTGGCAGATAGTGTCAGTTAATATTTTGGAAACATTCAAGTTTTGACTAAAATGTTGAGCTTTATCTGATCTCAGTAAACTAATTCTTGCTGCAAAAGTCAGGCATCATCATGTTTTGCCCAGAAAAATCACATAGGATATAAGCCAACTTCTTAATGAAAATCTGGTTGCAGCTAACCACAGAGGGCAAGGGGCCCATAGGTAGCCTGAGTTAACTTGTCTCTGCCAGATCCAGCTGATTTTTTTTTTTTTTTGACATACAGCCCCTAGTACTCAGAGCACACTTCTGTCTGCAAAGGGTTTTTCTCCAAGACACAGTAAACTGCTGTTTCCCCTAGGTGAGCACTGCAATATGTCTGGACTAAGGGACTTTGCTCTCCCAGAACAGATGTGAAGGGAAAATGACACGTGACCCAGGCTGAGTTATTGGTTGGCCATATGTCAATTGCGTAATCTCAAGGAAGAATTCCGCGGCTCCAAGACATGGAGTTTAATTCTGCTCCTCTTGAGTATGCTTGGGTTTAGCAACTCCCACTAATGAGTAGCAAATGTGATGTCTGGCACTAATGAGATTAGGTAATAAAAAGCTTGTGACTTCAGTCTAGGATTCTCTCTCTCACTCTTCACATCTCTTTATGTCTTTATGTCTCTGTCTCTGTCTCTCTCTCTGGGATATCTCATTCTGGGGGAAACTAGCTATATTGTGAGGCTCATGTGGTGAGGTCCTGAAAGCTGTGGTCAACAGGGTGAAGAACTGAGTCTGCCAAAACCCACAGTAGTGAGCTTGGAAGCTGACTTACCAACACTAATTGAACCTTAAGATGATTGTAACCCAAGCTGAGAAATCGACTGAAATCTTGGGAAGGACCCGGACCCAGGACCACTCAGATAAGAAGCTCCTAGATTCTTGATCTTCAGAAACTGTGAGATAATACATGTTTATTATTTTAAGATGCTAAACTAAATTTGGGGATTATATGCTATATAGCAATAGATAACTAATCCAATTGGTTTCTTTTTTTATTTAAATTCAATTGGCCAACATATAGTACATCATTATAATCCAATTGGTTTCAGTGACAAGTAATGGTAGGAGTCCAACATTTGCACCCTCATTTCTTTATTGTTTTTTACTAGACCATTTTGAAGGCATCCCTGCTCTTCCCACTGACTTTAACAATTAGAATTTCTTAAGAGTCCATCCTTGGTCCTCTCTTCCTCTTACTCTATAATCTTAGGAGACCTTATTTGCTGGTATCTTCTCAAATACCAATCAAGAACTTACCCATTTGTAGATTCCATTTTCTAGACTAGGGTTTTTCAACCTTGGCACTTTCAACATTTTGAATAGGTTAATTCCTTGTTGGGAAGGACCGTCCTGTGCATCAAAGGATACTTAATAGTTTTCCTGACCTCTACACTCTCACTCCCCCTCTCAGTACTGAAAACAGAACTGTCTCCAGGCATTGCCAAACATCCCCCCTGGGATGGGGGGGAGTTCAGGATGTGGCCGGCTGATGACAACTTTTCTAGACCTTTCTTCAGATTCAGATCCATATATCCAATCACCTATTTAAGGCTTATCAAAGGTCTCCACTTGTAGAGTATAATCTCATAGGCATCTCAAATTCTTCATGTTAAAATTTGAATTCATAATCTCCATCTTTTCCCCCAACTCTTGCTAGAAACCTCGTTACTTGAAGTGTTTCCCCATTTCATGCAACCTACCAGCTGCCCAAAGCCTAAATGGCAAACTCTTCACCACTGTCAACGGGGCTTTATATAATCTATCACTGCTCTGTCTTTCCAACTTTACCTCAGACAACTCACCCTTCCGTTGTTGCACAGTAAATAATTTATTGTTTTCAGAGCATCTTTTGTGCCAGTCTCCTTCCCATGTCACTGCCGTTGCATGTGTCTCTCTTGCCTGGAATGCAATCCATTTTCCTCTTTTCCTTGCTAATTCTAAAGCATATTCAGATCTCAGTTAAAATGTCACTTCTTCAAGGAAGCCCTCCCTGATTGAGTCAGATCAGAGTTATTCCTCCAGTTATAATCTCAGGCAATACCTCCCTCCTTTTTAACAATTGTAATTATTTTTTGAAACTTACTATCCCCCCTCCTCTCATCACCAGTAATGTTAGCTTCACTAAAGAGGGTACCATGTATGGGTTCCTTCACCTCTGTATAACTTATACCTAGGTCAGTATCGGCCTAAAAGCAGGCACTCATAAAATATTTGTGGATTTTAAAAATAAATGGCTAAATGAATAAACCAAGGGGTTAACAGGAATTTCACTATTCATGATACTGAAGTTTGGAGATGACCCAACAGGACTTCGTGAGGTCCTAGGTATCTCTTTTCATATCTTTTTTGTAGAAATATCTCTCATTTTTGTAATTTGGGAAATGTATGCTAAAACTTCAGGTGTGAGCTTCGCTAATTCCTGTAAGAGACAAAGAATATTATTGAACACTAAACTATGAAACCATTATGAGAATTAATAAACCAACTGGTGAAACTATATATATAACATGAGTAGTAATATATAAATGGAGTGAAATTTTATTCTGAAATATGTCAAAATACTTCAATTTTATAAGTGTAAATGAAAATGCTTTTTTTAGAAATTATAATTTAAAAATGAATATATCTGAGCACATTAAAAATTTCCTATATGGCTAAAAGGGACAATCATATTTAAAATTTTAGAAAACTGACAAATATCTAATAAAGTAGTACCATCATTATATTTTTAAAAATTCTTACACATGAGCACTGGGTGTTGTACACAAGCAATGAATCATGGAACACTACATCAAAAACTAATGATGTAATGTATGGTGATTAACATAACATAATAATAAAAAAAATTCTTACACATTAATAAGAAAAAAGGCAAATAATTTATTAGAAATAATTGAAGAAGAGGAATGTACAAAATAGAATGAATAGTAAATATCATTGCAATAAAAAATAACACATCCTGGTTTATAATAGCAAAACACTGGAAACAACTTATATGTCTAACAAGAGAGAAATGTTTAACCATATCTTCCTAAAATAAATTTCTATTCAGAAAATCAGATTGAGCCTATAAATCTATATTTATTGATGAGGAGGTATGTGTGTGTTTATGAATGAACACTCCTACACATGTAATTTTTCTTTACATAAGTGAAAAAAGGAAGGTTATAAAATACAGATACTATGACACCATTTTTCATAAGAATGTGTATGCTGTGTGTATGTTCATAGAAATAGGTTAGATAAATACGCATTAGTATGGTGATTATGTTTGGATGATGGAATTCTGTAATCACTTAAGCTATATGTATTGGTCTAAATTGTTTACCATGCCTGTTTCTTTTATAATCAGGAAAAAGCTAGATTATTTTGGGAAAATAATCCAAAAAATCAACTTTAAAGGTCTTAGATATGTCTCCAGGGAAATAGTGTGTATTTTGAGAATTTTAGCTCTAAGGATCTGTCTCCTGGAAATAAAATTTCTCTTAAAAAGTATCTCTTAAAATGTATAGCTCTTAATAACATAATTTTGCATTCTTTATGCAACTATCAAAATAAAATTTCAAATTTTAAATCTTTCTAAAACTCATTCATCACATTAGTAAGGAAAACTGGGATATGCCTTACTATCCCAAATGAAAATTAAAGCCATCTGCTAATTCCATAGCATACTTCACCTAAATGTTTTGCAAAATCTTACAACTTGAGTAAAAGGAAAAAAAAAAAAAAGAAGCAAACAGGGCCTCGGATCTTCTTTAAACTTTATCTGGGACCATGCCGTCAATGGAGGGGTGTCTTCTGCACAGGGGGTCAGCGGGAGCTCCTTCACAAAATAAATTGTCCTGTTCGCTCCTGAGTTCTGATTCAGTTTCATAACGGCTGTCAAATGAGCTGGGCTCCTCCGGTGGGTCAGAGGAAGGGTGTTAATGCACCGTTTTATCTTTCTTTTGCCACAATTTTCTGTTGAACCCTAAGGGCCAAATTTAGAAATGTAGATACACCAGATGTGCTCATAAAATTGAACGCATACCTGTGCTGCCTTCAACCCCCCTGCCCCCCCCCCCCCCCCCCCCCGCAAAGTTTCCTCTCGCACAGTGTTCGTGTTCTGATTTCGTGTTACCTGTGGTGGCCCCAGCAGGCAGTTTCCTCCGCGTGTTCTGAGCAGGTTGGCAGCCCCAGCTCCGAGGCCCTTGCACATAAGCACAAGTTGCATTATGTCAACCTCAAATGAAATCATAACACAAAACCAAAACATTCATAAATTGATAGAAATGATAGAGCATCAAATGAGATACACAAATTTTATCTCCTCATTTGTATATTCTTGTCTCCCTGTCTATAAACATATGTTTGCACATGCTGTGTATTGATAGATTAACATATAAAATTACAACATCGCATTTGCAAAACTGTAGTTAAGGTTGTCTTCCATTTATATTTCTGCGGTTTTATATCTGAACCATAAACATCCTCTCTGGGCTGAAACGCGGCTTGTAGTGCAAAATTAAAAGTGGGCTCATCTTTCTCCTCAAAGCAGGGCAAATTTCACAGAAGTGCTTAGATCTTTTGGGACATTTTTTTGTTGTTGTTGTTGTTGACCTGATAAAACGTCATTTTAAAAATTGACCTCTAAAAATGTAGAGGTTAGAATTGCTCACCGTGATTAAAAACAGAAAATGGACAGAACATTATTTTCTATATTAGGGAGAATGGAGTATGTGGTTTTTAAATTAATGATAATTTAAAGTATTTTATGACCATTTGACTAGACAAAAGTATTTAATGACATTTCAAATTAAACAATTTTAAAAATCCAGAACAACATAAGAAACCTACTTAGCTTTTGGTGAGATGATGAAATATTGCGACATGGTGATTTAAAGTTGCTTTTTAAATGATGTTAACAAGATAATTAGGAAGCCTATTAAAGTATATATTCGCATTAGGTTTTTTAAAAAATTGTTTTTGAGGAAAAGAGTTACTCAAGTATCAAGTGTATTAACACTATTTTGAAATTGAATGAGTTCGGGGCGCCTGGGTGGCTCAGTCGTTAAGTGTCTGCCTTCGGCTCAGGTCATGATCCCAGGGTCCTGGAATCGAGCCCCACATCGGGCTCCCTGCTCTGCGGGAAGCCTGCTTCTCCCTCTCCCACTCCCCCTGCTTGTGTTCCCTCTCTCGGTGTGTCTCTCTCTGTCAAATAAATAAATAAAATCTTAAAAAAAAAAAAGAAATTGAATGAGTTCAATATTTTGCTTTGAAGTAAATTTTTCATAAGATTTATAAATTTGGAACTTGAAAAGTCAAATTTACTTGCTAGTTAGATTATTTCCTGTACATTACTGAAATTCTCATTATTCTTGTGGTGGTTCTGGACACTGATTATTTTAACCAGGTTGCTTAGACATGACTTCCATTTATTAGAAAAACATGCTTTGAAAATTAAATCTCTCTGTCACAATAATGGGTTAAATACAAGGCAAATGGTTTTCAAATCACCTGTTGGTTTAATAACCTAAACTTAAACTTTTATGACTTAAAAATATCTTTAAGTGCTTTTTCAATACCTTCCAACCATTCTCAGAAGACCTTTCCTTTCCTTTCCTTCCCTTTTTCCTTCCTTCCTTCCTTCCTTCCTTCCCTCCCTCCCTCTCTTCCTCTTTTTCTTTCTCTTTCTTTCTTTCTTTCTTTCTTTCTTTTTCTTTCTTTCTTTCTTTCTTTCTTTCTTTCTTTTTTTCTCTTTCTCTCTTTCTTTCTTTCTCTCTTTTTCTTTCTTTCCTCTTTCTTTCTTTCTTTCTTTTTCTTTTTTTACATTTTGGAAGTGAGAAAAATGGGTATTTTGTGGAATGTTGGGTGCATGTTTACTCAAAGTTAGCTGTGAAGCATATGGAGTACATTTCTCTCACAGTACACGACTTTAAAAGTTCAGATTAGGAAATATATGGCTGAAATATTTTGGGGGCTTGCACAAGGGATCTGAAACATTGATCGTGGTATTTAGTGATCCTAATGTTTTCCATTTAGGCAATGCATGTACTCATGCAGGATATCAGAGCATGGAGGAGGAAGTAAATGAGCAATTTTCCAGAGTTGGCAACACGAACTTTGGACTTATTCCCCCGGTGGTGGTGAGTTATAACACTCATCCCCAAAGGCTCTTTTCTTTTTGCCTAAATTCTGCTGCTGCCGTCTCCTGGGAGTTGAGACGTTACTTGGGCTCCACTGCCCTGGAGCCTACAATGTGTATGATTTAGTAAACTCTCCATCCTTCGCCACTCACCATATGAAGCATTTGGACTTGCTCACACTTCACTGCCTAGTAGCAAATGCTTCATGTCATCATTCCCTGTGGACTAAATCAGAATAAGTCACTTGCCATTCAAGCGGGAAAGCTAGTGATGGGTCTGTACCAGGGAGACCCAACAATCCTGATACAGGGCAGAACGCTGGCATCATCAAAATTAGAGACCTAGACTTCATTTCCTATGCAGTCCAATATATACATTTAACAGTTGTACCATTTCTCGTAGGACATAAATATTTCCTTTTTCTTACTTCTAGGTAGCATTTTACAGATGCAAATGACTCCAAACTTTATAGGGCGTATTCAGCATATTCATATCCTGAAGTTTTCAGTAGGAAAAGCAGATGGTTTCTGGAATTTTATTAGTTTATTATGAAGTAAGCATTTTGGGGAAGAAGAGATCTCTCTAACAAATTTAATATGCTCTGAATTACAGAGTTCTTGTTCATTTCTTCCCCCGACTTGTCCTTCTACACCTGGTAGAAGCAGATATCTGAAAGCTAATGGGTGAGTCCATTTCTCAGGAAAGAGTCATTTATGCTGCTATCCTCTCATGCGTACAGGATAAAGAGCAATGTAGTATCATGCTAGTTGAAGGCAACGCTAAGTACATGTATAATGTTTAACGTGGTTCTTAGCACACACACCTGCTGGTAGTAATTGAATAAAGGAGTGCAGGAATGAATCAGTAAATACACAAATGAGGTATTGTTTTGGGGGAGATAGGTGGCCTCTTTACCTATAAATCTCCTGCAAAGATTTCTGAGGCACACGCTCTTGGGAGACTGGAAAACTCACCAATGTATGGATGCTCGTCTGTCTGCATCATCTCTGGCTTCTGTGTGCAGACTTGTCATCGTGCTAGCTAGATTAGCCACTCTGTGGGCTCACGGGATGGGGGCAACAGTCTCCATATCGTTGCTTGGTATTTATTTACCCTAGGCTGATGCTGGGGACAGGGATTTTTAATGTTATAAAAGAATTACCATGAAATATTTGTGATTTACTGGATGCCTGTAATGTAACATTCTTCCCACCAAGAAGGACACTTGGCAAGCATTCTATTACTTTGGCAAAGTCTTCAGGCCTTTAGACCATCATCCTCATTTTTAGCTGGAATCATTGATGTTATTAGGTGGTAGGTGACATATGACTTGGTTTCCACATACTTCATCTATATATATTACTATATATATAAATATATATATATATTTAAAGCATTGGTCATACTTAATGTAAACTGTCATGATGCTGTCATCATTCCTTGATGCCAATGATATAAGTCACATTGTTAATGTGGATCTTAACAATGCAGCCACACTCTCCTATGCTACTCTAACCTCCCATCTTGCTCCTGTAAGAGTTTTCTACTGCAAGTGAAGAGTCTACTTACTACCTCAAACACCTTGAATTTACGGGAGGCATTTGTGAAGACTAATGGCAGAGTCCACATTATTCTTCGCCCATCTGTACAAGAAAGTGACAAACATGGTGGCTTCTAGGAAGATCTTCATTTGTCCACTAAGGGGCATTCAGTCTTAACGGCATTTTAAAAAAAAAAAAAAAAAAAAAAAAAGGAGGAAGAAGAAAAAGAGGGAGAAGAAGAAGGCAAACAAATCCAATATTGTTCACAACTCAGTCTCACAGTTTCTCTCCTTTTTTAAAAAATGATTTTATTTATTTGTTTGAGAGAGTGTGTGCATGAGAGAGAGAGAGAAAGAGTGAGAGAGAGCACGCCCACACAAGCAGGAGGGTAGGGTAGGGAGAGGGAGAAGCAGAGGAAGAGGGAGGAACAGACTCCCCCCTGAGCAGGGAGCCCAATGTGGGACTTGATCTCAGGACCGTGGGATCATGACCTGAGCCGACGGCAGACACTTAACCGACTGAGCCACCCAGGTGCCCCTCACAGTTTATTCAATAAGGAATACTGACAACTCAGTCTTAATGCCCTGAGAAACTCCACCTTAGATTCTGTCCCCAGATGAGTGTACAGTTCAAAGCAAACTGGAGAAGATACCACAGAGCAAAGCATTCAAGGCAAGTCTCAAACTTGGTCTTTGCCGAGGATGCGTCCTTTCCCTGAGGCAGGAAAGAAGAGTTCTGTGGCCCAACAGAGAACTGCTCATCTGGTGCAGATAAACTCCAGAACCAAGTAGAAGGAAGAAGAATGTGTTTTTAAGGGAACTTTAGATGCCTTATAATAAATCTGATGTGCTTAAAAAAATCCCCGAGGAGTTTAAAAAAAGTCTGGATGTGTTTTCTCAAATAACTATTTAAAGCATATTAGAGTTTTTTTAATTGCACCGGGGACTTTTCAAAGCATATCAGGACAAAACAGTAGAGTATAGGCCCCAATATGCTAATTAATAGATAGCTAGACCCCTGAAATAAAGCTGCAACACTCCATTAATCAGGCAGTAATTGAATTGGCACCATGCTTTTGTGCAAACTACATGATAATTGAAAACACAAACCTGGCAATGGTGAGGCTAAGGTCCTCCACAATGGTGGATACCAGGGTCTCCTGCTTCCCGTGGGCAGCAGGCAGTTGGCCTTCACTGCCAGGGGCTTCTGCAGAGGGAGAAAGTTGGCTGCTGAGTCCAGCGCACCTTTTTCTCCTGCTGAGATGGTCTTTTAGGTGTGTGATATCCAGTGGTCCCCATGCATGACCCCATGAAAATTGCCGTAATGGCTGATACGCTTTTCTCTGTTACCTAAAGACATCTGCCAATTAATGTGATTATAAAATAATAGTGAAGAACAGATGTTTCATTTGCTAATTTTATATCTGACTGTTTGAAAGCTAACTACCTGGGGATTTAACTGGCAAATACTACTTTGCTTACAAAAAAAAGAAACAATGCATGCGTTTTTTTTTTTCTCCACACAGCTGATATGGTCTAATTCTGGATATTGGTTGCCTATAGTAAGCACTCAGTGAGAGGGAGACTGATTGCTTCTAAATGAAGAGAAGAAAAATAGCATTTTAAGCCCTTTTTTCTACAAACAAAACATTAAGCATATCGCTATACCCAAAAAAGGCTGTTGCAATAAAAGAGTTTAGCTTGTCATACTGTGATGATAATGGGTGGAAAAAAGATGTGGATAAGATGAAGATTGACATGAGTTTTCCATCTAGAACTTTAAAGCAAATCATATGGAAAACCTGGAAGAACTTTTACATTTGCCAGCCCTCTAACTAGACAAGGGGAGGGTCAGGAATGCAAAATCATGGTGGAAGAATGAGCTTCGGGGATCTGGCAAGAAATATTGCAAGAAATCTAGGAAAAAAAATACTTAAGTAATATTACAATTAAATATTTTCATTCTACTTCATGCATTTTCTTCCCCAGTGAAGGTGCTCAGAGTGTGAAATAGACCTGAGATGTGTTTTTCTTAGGCCAGGCTCTTAATCTGAGTCAGACCGTTTTTATAGCTGTGACTCCTTGTTGTCTCTGTGGCAAGAGGTCAGATCTGAGTGGGAGTTCCTTTTACTGCTTATGTTATTTAAAGCGTCGGTGAAGGAAAAAAAAAAAAAAAAAACCTTGGATTTGGGTACTGAATAGGCCCCTAACTATGTGATATTAGGCAAGTTCCCTAACCGTTTAATTCTCTTATCTGTCCAGAGGAATCTGTATAAGATTAGGGTTTCAAATCCTTTCTAAATTTGTGCCCCCTTTTACAAAAGTAATACTCTTAGTTTTCCTTCAAAATATTTCATATTTAGGGGTACCTGGGGACTCAGTCGGTTAAGCTTCGGACTCTTGGTTTCAGCTCATGTCATGACCTTAGGGTCCAGAGATCCAGGAGCCCCATGTTGGGCTCTGTGCGCTCAGTGGGGAGTCTGCTTTTCCCTCTCCCTCTGCCCCTCCCCTGTTCACACACATTCTCTCTCTCTGAATTAATAAATAAATCTTATTTTTTTTCATACTTATATATGTAGCATCATTTGAAGAAATTCCAGATTGAAGTTACAGGGAAAATGGCTTTATTTTCAAACCTCAACTTCCCCCCAAGTTTCTGAGAAGTAACTTCCATAATGGTTGCCCGGCCATTGGTGCTCCTGTCTGCCCATCAGAATGTGGGTATCCCCAGAGCAGCCCCAGAGCCAATGCCAAAAAGGAAGTTTTCACCGTGCCAGGGTGCCTTGTCTTTACAACCTCTTGTTTGCAGATTGAACTTTGTTATCAGTAAATGTATGTAAATTTTTTTGTTACTTTCCATGTAATGGGATGGAACATTAGCTAACGTCCACCCATGATCATCAATTCAAAACACCATGTGTTCTTATGCCATGGCTTAGGAATTTCTCTTCCATAAAACAGAACAAAACATCTGGTGGTTGCTTTTCTTAGAGCTCTTCTTAAGCCCAAAGGTGCTTGGTTTTACTTTTTTATCTCAAGGTTTTATACAGTGAGTTTTTGTCATCTTGTGCTAGCAAGCGTGTTTTGTTTTGTTTTTCCCTCTGGTCACAGGCTTTATTCCTTAGCGTCTGCTCCGGATCCCTTTTCTCTTAGATGCTAAGGTCATTCACGATCCTGCAGAAGTCCATGCTCCAGCTTCTCTGTTTCCAGGCACTGCCAGAGCTGAAACTGCTCCACTCCTAGCTTGACTTTTATCTCAGTTTTGGCTTGGAATGGGCTTGGAATCATTTTCAAATCCTTGATTTCTTCTTTCTTGACTCCTCCTTTGTTTTCTTTGTCTATCTTAGATCCAAGACTTCTAGCTTTAGCTCCAAAACAGAACTCTTATTTTCCCACTTCTCACCATGTGTATAGTCCCTACACTTCTGCAGGAGCTCCACATGGGCTCTCTGCTTCCACTCATGCAACCGTACATAGAATCAATGCACAGACATAGATGGCTCTGGGGCGCCTGGGTGGCTCAGTGGGTTGAGCATCCTACTCTTGATTTCGGCTCAGGTCATGATTTCAGGGTCCTGGGACGGAGGCTCGCATGGGCTGAGCAGAGCGTGGAGCCTGCTTAAGATTCTCTCTCTCCTTCCCCTCTGCTCTACCCTTCCCTCTCTTCCTCGAGAAACAAAAACAAAAACAAAACATAGATGGCCCTTTTGAAAATGTGATCATATCTCACTTTCTCCACCCTTTTTAAAAATCTGCTAGTTGGGGCGCCTGGGTGGCTCAGTTGTTAAGCGTCTGCCTTTGGCTCAGGTCATGATCCCAGGGTCCTGGGATCGAGCCCCGCATCGGGCTCCCTGCTCCGCGGGAAGCCTGCTTCTCCCTCTCCCACTCCCCCTGCTTGTGTTCCCTCTCTCGCTGTGTCTCTCTCTGTCAAATAAATAAATAAAATTAAAAAAAAATCTGCTAGTTGTTTCCCATTGTGTTTGTAATAAAATTCAAACTCCCCATTGTGACATAACAGATTAAATCAAGATCTGGTCCTGATTTCCTTTCTTATCTCTCCTGCCCCTCTTTCCCTCTCCCCAACCTCCCCTTCATCAGTGAATCTCAGCCACACATTTACTCTTCCTCAGATACCACAGGGCTCTCTTGGACTGCAGGTCTTGTGTTTACTATCCCCTTTGCCTGGCATGCTCTTCCTTGGGCTTTGGGTATGGCTGATTGCTTCTGTCCTTCAGGCTTCAGCTCAGAGATCTTTTCCTTTTCCCTCTTCATAAAATCTCCATGCCTATCCACATCACCGCCCCCCCCCCCCTTTATTTTATACATATGGCTTCCCACAATCCCAGTTCTTACGGTTCACCTGTTTACCTTTGTTATCGTCTGTCTCCCACTGCACGAATGTACCCTCTGTGAGGACAGGGACTTTGGCTGTCCTTTTCCCTGCCACATTCTCAATGCCTAAGACAATGCTCAATAAATACTTGCAAAATGGATAAAAACAATGTTTCCACTACAAACATATGCTTGCAGTCTGTGCAACTGTTGAGGAGATACTAGCCCGGTGGTAGATACAAACTAAGAGTCTGGGTCTTGTCCAAGTGTTTTCAGAAAAAGAGAAATCAGTCACTGCCCCCAAATTATCATTTCTTTTGCTAAAAAAGAAAAAAAAAAACCCTCAATTTTTAACAAAAGTCTATGTCTATCAAATTTGACTCCATGGGAACAGATATAGGGAAATCAATCTATTTTAAAACAAGAATAAAAGAAAAATAAAGAAGCTTCTGTTTCAAGGGCTGCCTGATCATTTTACAAAGGGCCAGAAGGTAGTAAATATTTTAGGTTTTGCAGGCTACACGGTCTCTGTTGGAACTACTCAGTTCTACCGTTAAAGTCAAAGAGCAGATGTAGATAAATGGATGGGCGTAACCATGTACCATTAAAACTTTATTGACACTGAAATGTGAATTTCATATAATTTTCAAATGTCATGAAATATTATTCTTGTTCAGATTTTTTTCAGCCATTTCAAATGTAAAGCCATTCTTTGCTCATGGGCTGTATTAAAAACTGGCAGCGGGCCAGATCCCACCTGTGGGACATTGTTTGCCAACCTCTCTTTTACAAGTATTGAACTGTCCCTAACTCCTTCTTGTTTAACTTGCTAAGAAGTGATATTTGCCTTAACTTAGAGTTTCTAGTTTCTCACTCTGTGTATAGTGTGGGTCTTCTGAAGCCATTTGCATCTCGGGCTTTGTTGGCTAAGAATCCTCTGTGAGTATCAATGTCATTAATCCCTTTAAAAGCTAAAATGACTTTATTTCTTGATACCCCCAGAAAAGACTTACTTGTACAGGGAGAGGAAGAAATGCCCTTCTCTGTCCTAGCTTTCCCAGTGGTGGAATCTGTTTTCGGAGGGTCATTTCCATAAATCAATATTAGCCTGCATACATTCTACATCATTCTGTTATTCTACTTTATGCTACACCATCTATTCTATCGTTCCTTCCCTCCTTATCTCTTTCCTTCTGTGAGGAGGTTTATTCCTACTCCTCTTTTCCCAGGTTTTCTGTGCCTCCTGTGTTCTAGATCCCATCCCATCCTGTGGTGCCACCTTTTTATTGGCTGAACAATAGCAACCGCTTCCTGCATCCTCGGTCTTTCCCTCTCCCATATCTTCCTCCACATCCTTGCTCAAGATCCTAAATCCTGACAAACCTTCATATCCATCCCACCTTCCTTTAAACCATTGTCCTACTTAAGACATTGCCTTCATTTCCAACCTACTTAAAAAGCTGGTATGTGTCATTTTATCACCAACTCTTCCAGTTACTCCTGCTGCCTCACAAACCTCCCTAAAATCGACTGTCTTGAAAAAAAAAAAAAAGAGTCATTTACCTTGTTTATGAACTTTCAATTTGGGCAGAGCTGAACAGGGACATCTTCTCTCTATTCCATGATGCACCAGTTGGAATGACTAGAGTAGTGGCTGGAGGATCTTTCTTTAATGGCTTTTCCATGGCCTAGAAATCGGAGCTTGGCCTTCCATGGGCTTCTTGGGTGACCGCTGCATGATGTCTGGGTGCCAGACCAGGCATCCGAGAGACAGGAAGTGGAGCTGCCAGTTTGTTTTGGTCAACAGAGTGTTAATACTTTGGGGGACCACGTTTAAAAACCTCTCCCTAAAATTCCTTTGGTAATAATACTATTAACCTCCAGGTTACCAGATCCAGTGACTTCTTTTCAGTATTTCTTCTACGTGACCCCTTCTCTTAGCTGACAATCATGGGCCCCTTTTCTCACCACATTCTCACGTCCTTTAGCACATGGGACACTGTTTCTTCTTTATCCTCTTTTAACCCTTGATTTCTTTCTCTATTTCACTTTCCTTTCTTGTTCATGTATCTTAGATATTGGCATTCTCCTGGATTTGGTGTTTCAGCTTCTTCTCTTCTTTCTAGGCATTCTTACTGAGTCCTATAGCGCCAATGAACATCTATCCTCTGATGACACCTGATTTATGTTTGAAATCCCACCCATTTTGCTGTGCTCCAAAACTTCTTTTGTAAATGTGCCATGCACTACAAATATTTATATTAAATATGAAAATTCCACGTGTTTTCAGAAAAAGAGAAATCAATAACTGCCCCCAAATTATAATTTCTTTTGTAAAAAAACAAAAAAACCCCACAAAAACATAAAAAAAAAAAACCCTCAATTTTCAATCAAATTTGACTCCATGGGACCAGATATAGGGAAATCAATCTATTTTAAAAACAAGAATAAAAGAAAAATAAAGAAGCTTCTGTTTCAAGGGCCAGAGCTACAATCTGGCCATGTGGAAATTTCTCTGCCTCTTGAACACTGCCCATCCTCAAAAGACTCTGTGCCCTTCACTCATGCTGTGCTCTGTACCCAGATCACCTCTTGCTCACTTGGATGAACTCCTACTCATTCTTCAAAACCCAGCTAAAACAGTTTGTACTGTGTGAAACCTCCCTGATTCCCAGGCAGAGTAAATTGTGCCGAGGGGGTGCCCATAACACTTTGTTCTTCGAACATATGAGAGAGAATCTCAGTTGCAATTTTATTTGATTACTACCTTCAGTTCTATTCAAGATGCTCAGATCCAGCTTATGTACTCCTTTTGCAACACAATTAAAGGAATAAAATACATCTTCAACTTAAAAAAATGTGGAGTATTCATTTTCAGAAAAATCCAGATACGAATTAAAGGGAGTCATTTACTTTTGTGTGTTTTTACTTGTGTGAAACTAAAACTGCAGTTTTATTTTTGTTTCATTTGGATAGGGAGTGGGAGCATGTTAAACTTCAAGACATTGGGCAAACTGTTCTTTGGACTAGAAGAATGTCTTTCCACTTAGCCACTAAGGTGGCCAAACAGATTGATTGAGACAAAGTTACTGTTTCCCCATTTGACTTTAATTTTTGAGAAATACGGAATGTGTCAACTGGCCACTTGTCCATCTCAGACCATTTATAATTAAAAGTAAAACTGATAAATATCTTGTGTCCTTTATCACCTGCTTAAGTTGTCATGTGGCCAGTTCCTGTAGAGAGAGAGGTCTTAACCAAAAATGTTGGTGAATATTTTGAAACTAGCATTTTATGGCTTAGCTTTTTAATGCCACAATCTGAGTAACATTAGCTACGCAAAGGATGCTAGGGTAGCAAACAGCTATTATGGTTACAGAATGTATCAGAAGAAGCCCAGTTCTCTGATTCAAAAGACAAAGAAACCTACCTAGCATTTTTTTTTTTTTTTAACAAACAGTTTCATTCTATTAAGCATGTTGAACTTCCAGGCTTATGCAAAGAAACTCTATACTTAGAGTTGGCCTGTTTTTTTGTTTTGTTTTGTTTTGTTTTTAATTTTTTTTTAGTAACACATTGGGTAATATTTTCTTGAGCTATCCTGTTTCTTTTAATCATTGTCCCCACCCCCCCTTCACTGGAGAATTTCCCATTATTCAGCAACATATGGATGAAACATTTTTACAGTAATCATGTCTGAACAAAGTAATCATTCTCTCATTAACCAATTACTCTTCAAAATCAAATGGAACAGACATATTTGCGAAGACAATTTACTTTAATAAACCCTATGGAATCAGATCTCACATATCTTCTGTTCAAATGGTTTAATTCAAAGATCACAGTATAGATAACAGAAGTGGTTTCTCTTTTTCTTCCTTTTTTTTTTTTCTTTTCTTTTTGTGGTGCATTGACAACATTTGCTCTCAAGAAACCAGCTAGAGATGGAATAAAAACTAGGTTTTTAGAAAGGGGGAAAGATAAAAGAATGAGAATGTCTGGTTATGTGCAGAAATCCCTAATCTATCCAGCTCCAAAAGACTCCTTCTTTCTTCTCTCCTGTATCATCAAAAGTTTGTGATTTATTTCAGTTCCTCTACTTTTAGATGTTGGATAAACAGTCTGACCAAGGAGATGAAGGGTGAGTGTTATGCCCAGATGTGTTTTCCAGAAGGATCAACACAGTCTTTGGGAAAGGTAAATTATTTCAGAATTTCAGCGAGTTCTCTAGTTCTAAAGGATATCTCAAGGCATAAGGGAAACAAGAAAGCATTTTCAGAGTGTCATTGGGGTGGGGACGGAAGGGAAAGGGGGTCCAATGCTCTTTTGTGTTTTTACTTCATGATATTTTGCTGGTATTTTGCTGCATGGTATTCTATGTGATTTTTTTTCCAAGTCATTCTGATGAGATGCACTTTGATACCCAGAGGCTTCCCCTAGTTCCTGCTTCATTTCTGTTTCTGACCGACTTTCTGGGAATCTATTTCTGACATTCCATTTTGCAGTTTCTGATCTTTTTGGCTTCACAAATCAGGACGCATACCAATAGAATTCTGGGTTTTCTGCCATATTCAAGGAGCACCAAATATTTTCAGGTAGAGTCCTAACACAGTACACATCGAGGCAAAGCCTGAGAACCAAAATTTTTAAGTCCCAGTTTTTGCTCCAGTTATCAAAAGAACATTTATCTCACTACCAAACAAAACATCGAAAGCTTCCAAGTTCTAGTCCTTCCTTGACAGCTAATTGGTCATGGAAATATAAGCTAGAAATATATCTTCTCTCTGTACCTCAGTTCCCTTTCCTGTAAAATAGGTTCTTCTGCTCCGAAATTATATTCTTTGTGTTTATCATAAAGCAATTTTGCACATTTTCTAGAACAGCAAATAAGGACCGGTCTGCCAAGATCAAAAGTAACAGTAAAAAATACACAATCCCTTTAATTTAAACTTTACCTACTCACAAGTGGGAAAGACACACAAAAACCACACAATAATATCAATATACAATACTTTACATGATTATTTAAATGATCTCATATCCCTACACGGGTTTATCCATTACCAACGCCTCGATGTTTTACTTCCAATAACTTTTTGAGGAAAAGTTTCTTGTCCATGCTGTTAAGCGCCACAACTTAATCTCACGTTTAAGTCATTAATGACTGTCGCCACAGTTGTCTGCACCACGTAAATTTGGGATGACAGCTGTCACTGCAGCAGGATGCATTTTTTATAATAGTTTTATGATTCACCCTTTGAGATGAAGATTTGGACACCTGATACCAGTCTGTGATTTCCCCCCTGTAATTTGCAGAATGGGTAAAACCAAATAACAGCCTCTAGGACTCATAGGTCTTATGCCAAGTGTTTCAGAAATGACATCGGTGGGAATTGAAAACCATATTCATTTTTTTTTCTAGTATATGCTGCTCACTTTCATTTGCTAGCGCTAGTTGGTGATGGGAGCGGGGTGAAGACTGGCTTTCCTTCAAAGTCAGAGTGAAGCCATAGTTTTTCTCCCCATTTCACTTTTACATGATTATGGAGGTGTTTACCAATGTTATGTCAGTTCAGTGTCAGCAATTTTCATGACAAATCTGTGGTCTGTAAAAAAAAAAAAATCTATTCAACATTATAGAGAGCACGCTCTCCTTAAAATCCAGAATATCCTTAAAAATATTTGGCTTGTACATATGGACAGTTTAAATGGAAGAAGGGATATAAGCAAGGTTGAATTTTTTTATATCGCTTAATATTGACAATGCACAAGCTGACAGCAAAGAAGAAGAGTTAGCTCCTCCCTTCTTGACTTCCGGTGTTTGCTTAAGCTTGGGCTTTGGTCAAACAGACCGACTCAGGCTTCTGAGAAGCCTGTCTGTCCTCAGCCCAGGTTCAGAGTGCTTCCTCCCTCCAAACCTGGCCTTCTCCCTGCCCCTCCTCTACGGCCAGTTCCCTGAAAACACCAGGCTCCTGCCCAGACGTTCTGAGCAATTGGCATTGATGAGGGAAGGCGCAAATGCAGGCACCGTCGTTCTGTTCCTGTGCTGGCAGTGAGATCAACAAAGAGAGCATTTGGTATCCTGCAGGGGCCTGAGATTACAACCCTGGTACAGTCAGGGTAGGACAAAAGAAGAGAGGCTGCTGCTAAGTGAGCAGGAAGAGTTTTACGTGAATGCTTAGAAGCGTGGCCTGCGTGACCTGCGTCAAGAGGTCAAGGCAAAGAACTGAGGGACTGAGGAGCAACTACCCGTATCTCCCTAGATTCACTCTCAGTGAAATGAACTTAAGGCAGATGGAAGAGATGTACAAAAGTTCTCTGAGCCAGGGCGCCTGGGTGGCTCAGATGCTTAAGCGTCTGCCTTCCGCTCAGGTCATGATCCCAGGGTCCTGGGATCGAGTCCCGCATCGGGCTTCCCGCTCCTTGGGAGCCTGCTTCTCCCTCTGTTTCTCTCTGTCTCTCATGAATAAATAAATAAAATCTTAAAAAAAAAAAAAAGTTCTCTGAGCCAAACGGGAAACAAACAAACAAACAAAACAAAAAACTTACACTATGCTCATGTGTTGCTCCTCAGAGGCTAACCAGGTCTCTCAAAGGCAAAATCCTCAGTCTCTTCCCACTTAGCAGGAGGCATCCTGGGATGAGATCCTCTGGTCACGCGGTAGAGTTGGAACCAGTCCCGGTGAAAGAGAGGTATGTGGGAGAGACAGGGCAGGAATGAGGACGCAGTGGGAGCCTGACCTCCTGGTGCTGGGAAAGGAGTGTCTGAGGATTTGTGAGAAGCTGAAGAGAAATGGGAACTTAGTCGTTTGATATTGAGGAAAACCAGAGAGAGCAAAATTACCAGTTTTTAGTAGTAGTCACAGGAGCTGTTACAGAGATCGGTGTATCAGCTCATGCAAATGAAAGCAAAGGGGGCCATAAAAATAAAACTTCAAAGCCACTAAGGCGGCTGTCTACTGTTCTCCAACGGCAAAAGGATAAGAACCGCAGGCTGCGGGGCGCCTGGGTGACTCAGTCGTTAAGCGTCTGCCTTCAGCTCAGCTCATGATCCCAGGGTCCTGGGATCGAGCCCCGCGTCGGGCTCCCTGCTCAGCAGGGAGTCTGCTTCTCCCTCTTCCTCTGCCTCCCCAGGGCTCCTGCTCTCTCTCTCTCTGTCTCAAATGAATAAATAAAAAGAAATTCTTAAAAAAAATAAAGGTGAGGGGCGCCTGGGTGGCTCAGTCGTTAAGCGTCTGCCTTCGGCTCAGCTCATGATCTCAGGGTCCTGGGATCGAGCCCCGCGTCCGGCTGCCTGCTCCGCGGGAAGCCTGCTTCTCCCTCTCCCTCTCCCCCTGCTTGTGTTCCCTCTCTCGCTGTCTCTCTCTCTATGTCAAAAAATAAATAAAATCTTTAAAAAAAAAAAAAAAAGGACCGCAGGCTGCTAAAAAAAATCCCCAAATCTAGTGCATTCTTTATTGAAAGTACTGTTAAAATATGAGCTATTGAAGGACAATTGATAACATCTTTTAGGAAAATTAGAGATAGTGTGAATTTTTTTTTTAAAGATAGAATTTGAAATTGATTTCTTCTTAAAAAAATCTAAGGCATTTGTAAACCTTAGAAATAATACAATTATTAATCTGTCATGTGAATGTATAAAGTGCCAGGGGGCATTGAACTACAGGGCTCTATCCTCCATACAATTCAAAATAAATGCCAAACAGAGTGTTACGGACTTAGAAGGTTTCCTGTATTCTAATCGCTGTAAAGGCAGTGGGATATGCAGAAACAATATAGGTTTGGAGTCTCAGTATGTCAGGTTCACATTCCGCTTGTGCTGGCTGTGGACCTCGAGTGTGTTGCTCAACTAACCTGAACTTTGCTCGTTTATTCTTCAGAAAGTAGAAATAAGAATACATGCATCACAAAGCTGATAGGAGGATTAATTTCCATGGCATTTATAACTGGTTTATGGTCCCATCTCTGCTTGGAACAGATGTGAAAAGAATTGACCTTTCTCCCATCAATATTCAACATTGTTCTTGGATCTCTGCTCCTAGTCTCTTAATGAAATCTTGGGTGGATTTCTTAACTTTTCGATTACATTGAATATTAAAACACTGTTTGATTTAACACTTTAGCCTGAAATTTGATTTAACTCTGTTCCTTCGCCCAAATGCCAAGATCAAGCTGAGCTGGAACATTACTTAGAGTATGGTATGATCTCTCTTTGGGTGCCTCTCCTCTCCCCTTTCTCTCCAAGGACTGTGCGTTCAGAAGGGATGGAAAGAGAGGGAAAGAAACTTCTGTCTGTAATTAGATGGCTTCTCTGGTGGTGTTCTTCCTGTTAATTAATGCTGCTTCTCTGGCTCTCACTGACAGATCGTTGAAATCTTCTGTGCCAGCCATCTAAGGAGGGTTCATATGGACGTTCTCCAGAGGGGTTGCTGTACTGTACAGTGCCTGATGTGGCGGGTGGAGGTGCAATTCTGTTGGGCATCTCCCAACCCTCCACTGGCTCTTGGGTTGAGTACTAGAAAGATGGCCCAAGCCTACCTACTATCTATGTTGGGTCAACCTCTTGACCACGAGGGTCCATAAAAATGTCTGCCTTGTCAGTCTAGGGGAGTGTGGACTTTTCCAGGACCACAGCTTTTCAGTTCTCCTCCATCTGTCCACATAGGTGAGGGAACGTGTTAACAAATTCACTGGACTTCCTACTGGACCTCTAAATGGGAAACAAGAATGCAGTGTCTTCATCATGCACCTCAATACTTAGTGAGTAGATCTCTTGGAACTTTTCTTCGCTTGGCTTGGGGGAAGGGGCATTTCCTCCTACAAAGGAAACTACTCTTCCCCAGGTCTGTGACTCTATGGGGTCAGCAAGGATTGCATCCAGGGGGATGACTGGATGACAGCATGACTGTTTTTTTCACTATTCTTAGTAAGACCTCCAAAATACTGTGGGGCATGAATGGCTTGCTTTCTTAGAGTTTCCATCTCTCTGCTTATATTATCCATCTCTGCTTTTATGTTGTCCACTTTGTCCATTAGCACCTAAAGCTAACATTAATCATAGTTATCTTAAATTCCTGATCTGATAATTCCAAAATCTCTGTCATATCTGAGTCCAGTTCTTAGACTTGCGTTGTCTTTCCAGACTGTGTTTTTTGCCTTTCATCAGGTCTTGTAACATTTTGCTTTTTTTCTGGAAAACCAGACAAGATGTACTGGGTATGAAGAACTGGGCAAATAGGCTTTTAATTGAGATTTTATGTTTACCTGGCTAGGATTTAGGCTGTGTTTACTATTTGCTGTAGATACGTTCTCAGAAGCCAAACTTGCCTCTGGTGTCCTTGTTTTGTCCTCTCTGTTATCTTTGGGTTTCCCTAGAGATTCCTTTTTTTTTTTTAAAGATTTTATTTATTTATTCATAAGAAACAGAGACAGAGAGAGAGGCAGAGGGAGAAGCAGGCTTCCTGCTGAGCAGGGAGCCCGATGCGGGACTCCATCCCAGGACCCCGGGATCATGACCTGAGCCGAAGGCAGACGCTGAACCATCTGAGCCACCCAGGCGCCCCCCTAGAGATTCCTTCTTAAATAGAGTCCAAGCCTTGGCATTCTCTCTGTTTAATCCCTAGGAGCCCTACTGGTGTGATGATACGGTATTGGGGGAGGAGGTGTGTTCTGTGTTTTGTAATCCTGCGATTAGGTCCCAGTATAAGTGTGTCTGAGTTGGCATGTCCCTTACCACATATTGAAAACTAGAGGGGGCTAGAATTGGACATTTGCTTTTGGGTACAACATTGGGTAACCATATGTTGGTTAGGCTATGGTAAGAGTTTCCCTTGAGGGAGGTCTTTGTTAAGGAGAAGAGAAAGCTCTGGATGTATTTCAGATGGTTACTTCTCTGTCTTTCCATGCCAGAAGAGGAATTTTCTCTAATTTTCATAATGAGAACCTAAGTGGACTACTACAAGTAAAACTTATAACATTTTGAAGCCTCCCCAAGGCTGGGACC
This sequence comes from Neomonachus schauinslandi, assembly GCF_002201575.2. Taxonomy (NCBI): domain Eukaryota; kingdom Metazoa; phylum Chordata; class Mammalia; order Carnivora; family Phocidae; genus Neomonachus; species Neomonachus schauinslandi. The sequence goes on along the minus strand of NC_058412.1, from coordinate 82,194,636 downwards.
TCTCAATCCAATCCATGCCCAGTTTCCAACAAGTAGTCCACTGTCCTGTAACTGCCTACCCGTTGCTGGGTCCAACATGGCTTCTGCTCCCAGTAAGCTGTGATTCTCTGTATCCACCTGTCTACCCAACTTCTGAGCTGGTGGTTTCTTCTGTGACCTCAATCCTCTGATGGGTCTATAAGGAGTTGGTTTTCAGTTTGTTCAGCTTTTTTTTTTTTTCTTCTTGTGAGAATGGTAGTGATGATTTCTAAGATCCTTAATTGTTGGACCAGAAACCACAAGTCAATAGCTTGCTCTTAGCTGTATTTCCTAGTGCCAATATATTTATATAAAACACCTGGTATTGGGTGTGGTACACAATAAAGAAACCATTTTGGAAAAAAAGATTAGCTTCGTTTTATAAATCCTTTAATCTTGAAGTTGAAGATGTAGGAGAAGTCATGGAAACATTACTTTGAATGCAAAGAACTGTAAGACATACAAATGTAGCAGGGATCAATATATGTAGTCAAGACCATGTTTGCTTCTATTACCATTATGAAGATTTATGACTCTGAGTTTTGTTGAATAATTACTAAATATTTATCTTCCTGGAACAAAAGTTAAAGGCTGACAGGAATGGACAAGAAAACTGACAGGTCAATGAGATAGCTGTATTTTATGGCAGCCCTTTTTGAACACTAGCACATGTGAGGATCCCTCACCGAACATTCTGCTTCAGTCTGTATCTGGTCAGGGTGTCTGTCTGGGTCAAAGCGTGGCCTCAAAGAGAAGAGGTGGAAGGCTCTAATTCACTTTCTATTCCCACTGTCAAAAGCAAGAGAGATCTATTTATTATCTATCTATCTATTATCTATCTATCTATCATCATCTCCATCTATCTATTTATCTCTTTATTTATCATCTATCCATCTATCTAGAGAAATTCTAACCATGATCTTTCTATTGTGTTCTCCTGCATGAAAACTGCCAGTTTTGCGAGTGGAATGTTATTTGAGAACATTATGTGGATGACCACCAACAAGGGTGGACTCATCATTTGAACTTCTAGAGAGTTTTGTAAAATGTACCTTGGAAACAACTTGTCGGGGATGAGAGAGGAAGAATTTATTCATCAGCTTGTGTCTTCCATTAGTCAAGAGTTGCCACGTGAGCATTGACCTCCCCCTGACTTGCCTGAGAACACTTAGGGGATGCCTTTATGAGACTCAGGTGTCAGAGAAGCAAGGCAAGGAACAAGCAGCACAGTTGGGTATGAAGCTCATCTACACTACATTCCTATGAAGCTGGTCCTAGCCAAGTTTGGAGTGTAAGTTAATTTGACAGTCAGGTACAAGATAGTGTGATAGCTTTGGTGATAACATGACTGATGTTTGCAGGAATCAACCCCATTTCTTGGAGTCCCGGCAATGATTACAGAAATCTTGAAAATGGAGCCAAGAAGTAGCCAGCTGTTTTGCTTCTATTTTCTCTGAATACTAAGACTTAAGAAGAAGAAAAAAAAAAAAGACTACATTCATCTGTGTTTCAAACAACTGGATGGACTTACTTACAACCAGGTATTTTTTCTAGGTAAAATGTATTGCCAAAATAAGCTATCCAGAACATTTCCCTGAGAAAAGAACAGAAGATGCTATTAAGATTTACTTATTTAAATTACTCAAATTTCAGAGTATGTTTAGGTAAAGAGGAGCAGTTTCCTAGTTAGTAAATTTAGGTATGGTTTTATGTCCAAATTGAAATTCTTTTTCCCTTTCTTTCTCTGTATACATGTATATGTATTGATGTATGTATATGTATTGAGAAAAATACATAGTTATAGATGCAAATATATATATTAATTACACACAAGGATACATATACACACACATATATGTACACACAGACATGTATATATATACACATATGCATATACACACATATAATACACATATATATGTGTATATATACATATACATATATGTGAGTATATATGTATGTACGCTCAAGATGGAGAAAGAAAGGAAGAAAGAAAGAAAGAAAGAAAGAAAGAAAGAAAGAAAGAAAGAAAGAAA
>NC_058412.1:82171135-82192572 GCF_002201575.2 Neomonachus schauinslandi | reverse complement strand
AAAGAAAGAAAGAAAGAAAGAAAGAAAGAAAGAAAGAAAGAAAGAAAAAGATGGGTATGTATATAATAGAAATGTGTATACACACACACGTATATACATACAGAGAGACAGAGATTTCTTTCCCTCAAAATGGGGCACCTCAAGTCAAGTATAAGAGACATAAACAGAATATAAACTTAAGGCATACTTTAAAGGTTAAAATATAGAGAATCTAGTTTCCTTTTTAGACCTAGATTTTTCCTGTAGTGTTTTCTCTGATATCTAAGATTTAACATTTACTGATGTCCTTTCAGTAAAAGAAAAGAAAATAAAGCAACTTCTTCACTTTTCTATTTCTAATTTCTCGATCAATCTTTCAAACACATCTCCTTTCATCAAGGACCACCTAAATTCCCTCACGGCCCCACCTCGTCTCTTATCCTTTTTTGCAAAACAGATGAAAGAATACATTTAATTCTTAAGATTACATCATTTTGTCAATAAATCACCCCTCTCTGTCTTTCAACATTCTCCTCTCCCCGATGCTGACCCCTTGTCCCTTAGTTCTTTGAAAAATGTTCTGATATTTATCTAAACTTCTCTGTAATCTTCCTTTCATTTTTCACCTTTGCTTTTGTGATATATTTTTTACACTTGAATTCCTTCTATAATCTCCTCAGTTCCTTCTATATGTGGTGTTTTGTATTTCACATATTCTTCTCTCTGACCCTGATTACTTTCTGCACCTCCTTATTTATCCCTGCTGACCTTGAACCACTCTGAACGTATTTATTGGTATGTGACATTCCCAACCTTTGGGTAGACATTAATTTGTCATCTAATATTTTCCATTTCTCTTATCTGGCCTTTGTAGAATTCCATTACCTTATCCCACTGGTTGCTCCCACCTCTTATCACACGTTTGCAAAGAATGCACCCTTTTGAAATGTTGCATTTTTTTTATTATTCAGTATTTGGATCCAAACCAGGATCACTTATATGGTTGAAGTCACTATTTCATAGTGAGTCGTCTGTGTGGAGGGCCCTAAACTAGGCATAGAATATCATAGTTTTAGTTAATTTTTCTCAGACAAGAAATGTAGATCATGGAATTTAAATAGATTTAGTTTCTCCTACCAATAGAGGAAATGTGATGACCAGGTTCATCACCTTTATGTAATAGGAGGTAATTGCAATTTGACTCATTCACGTAAACATTGGGCTCATTACCAAATTTATGCATATGCTGCGCATTTTTCTCCTTTCCTGCAGTGACCTTCTGCTCATGATCAGCCACTGTCCTACTTGACCATTTTCCCTGAACTTTCTTTTAGTCTCTGGCCTATATGCATCTGGGGGCTATAAGTAATTTTAAAACAATTGATATAAAAAATTGGACTGTAATCAAATCTATTTGTGCCTTTCCCTTCATAAATGTATTGCTTTATTTTAAAAAATAGGAATTTCCAGGGTGCCTGGGTGGCTCAGGTCATGATCCCGGAGTCCTGGGATCGAGCCCCACATCAGGCTCCCTGCTCAGTGGAGAGTCTGCTTCTCCCTCTGCCTCTCACCCCACTCGTGCTCTCTCTCTCTCTCTTTAGCTCTCTCTCAAATAGATATTAATAAATTCTTTAAAACATTTAAAAATTATAAAATAGGAAATTCCTTATTCTTTGAGGATGTTTCCTAGAAAGTCAGCTTAAATATTACTGGCATATTTTTTTTTCTCAACTCTGACCTCTGGGCATGTTTTTTCTACTTTCTCCAGCTACACTGAATTTCTATTCTTTACAGAGAAAACTCATAAAATTCAGTTTTTGTCAAGAAATCTTCTACTAAAAGTGAATTGCTGATTTTTTTTCAGTTCTATCTCCAGGTACAAATCCATGTTGTCATGTGGGATAGTGATACAGTCATGTTTGTACAATTACACACACAATTTTTCTTTTTGCTAATGCTGTGTTCATTGTCCACTGAACAATCAATGGCTGAAAACTTGAACACGTTTTAGATCGGAAACTTACTAAGAAAATAAACATCACATATACATGGTGTCCAGTTTGTGATTAGAAGGAGAGTGTCATGTTGGGAATACTCCAGCATGGCTCAAATCTGAGTTCAGTCACTTACAACAGACCCCCAGACAACTTACCTCACCTCTCTGAATCAACATGTCCATATCTGGAGATAATTATCTGTACTGCAAAGCTGCTGCGATGGTTAAACATAGTATTTGAGGCCAACGGCCATTTGGGAGTTGGCTAATAAGTGGTAAGTATAACATTGAGGATATTTAACAAATACAATTAATTGTGATAGAAAATACTCATAGTTCTTGAGCTTTTTCACAGATCCTCCAAAGAAATTGTCTTATATTATCAAATACCCTGTGAGTTGGACAGCAAAACATTATCATTTTGATTTTACATTATTTACAGACAACTTGCATCTAGAATGAACTTAAATTTAACTTTTTAGTGTTTTAAAGAAATCTGGGACTCCGAGGATAAAATTGCAATTTTGCTTTCCTGAACTTTGAAATGCTGAACATTAATGTTTAGTGATTTTGAGTTTATGATTGTATGAAGGAATGTTTCTGACTTAGTAGATCTAAAGCAGGGTTGAGAATTTGCATTTCTAATGAGCTCCCTGGGTGATGCTGATGTTGCTGTAGGTAACCACCATCACAATCAAGATACAGAATTGTTCCATCACCTCAGAGATCTTTCTCGAGCAAACCCTTTATAGTTCACCCACCCTTTCCTACCTCCCCCACCATTTTAAACCAAAGACAAATGCCAATCTGTTTTTCAACTCTAGTTTTGCCATTTTGAGAATGTGTAATAAATGGAATTATATAACATGTGACCTTTAGAGATTCACTCAGCATAATGCTCTTGAAGTTTATCCAAGTAGTTGGGTGTATCACTAGTTCATTCCTTTTCATTATTGAGTAGTAGTCCATGATGTGAATGTATCTGTTTGTTTAAATAGTCACCAATCGAGAGATTTTTTGGTTTTGTCGAGTTTGAGGCTATTACCAGCAAAGCTGCTATGAACAATCACGTATAGGATTTTGTGTAGATAATAAGTTTTCATTTCTCTGGGACAAATGCCAAGGAGTGCAATGTTGGGCTGTATAGTAAGTGTATCTTTACTTTTTAAGGAATTGGCAAACTTATCTTGAGTGATCACCAGCAATTCCTATCAGCATCCTGCCCAACATTTGTTTGTTACTATTTTTATTTTAGACATCCTGATAGGTATATAATAATATCTCATTGTGGTTTTAATCGCATTTTTTCTTATTTGTCATCCTTATATCCTCTTTGGTGAAATATCTATTCACGTCTTTTGCTCATATTCTTATTGAATGGCTTATTTTTTGACCATTGAGTTTTGAGAGTTCTTTATATATTCTAGGTATGAGTTCATTATTGGATATGTGGTTTGCAAGTATTTTCTCCCAGACTGTAGCTTCTCCTTTATTTTTTTTTAACAGGGTAAGGTCCAACTTACCAATCATTCTTTTTGGGATTTTTCTTTTGGTGTCATGTCTAAGAATTTATTACCAAATCATAAAACCTGAAGATTTCCTTTTTTTTCCCCAAAGCATTTTATAGTTTCATATTTTACATTTAAATCTATGTTCCATTGTGCATTTTATATAAGGTTAAAGTTTAGGCAATTCTTAAAAATGTTTATTGTTTGCTTACGAATATCCAATTGCCCTAACACCATTTGTTAAGAAGACTAGTTTTTTCTTCATTGAATTGCTTTTGCGTCTTTGTCCAAAAAAGTTGGTCTTACTATATTGGGCTATTTCGGGATTTTCTTTTTCTTTTTCTTTTTTTAAAGATTTTATTTATTTATTTGACAGAGAGAGACACAGTGAGAGAGGGAACACAAGCAGGGGGAGTGGGAGAGGGAGAAGCAGGCTCCCGATGGAGCGGGGAGCCCGATGTGGGGCTCGATCCCAGGACCCTGGGATCATGACCTGAGCCGAAGGGAGATGCTTAACGACTGAGCCACCCAGGCACCCCTATTTTGGGATTTTCTATTCTGTTGCATTCATCTATGTATAGATTGCCAGTTTGATACAGTATTGATTACTAATCTTAACCAGTGGAATGATTCCTCCTCTTTTACCTTTATTTTTTCAAAATTGCTTTAGTCTAATTCCTTTGTATTTCCATGAAAGTTTAAACTTTTCTATATCTACAAGAAATCTTGCTGGGATTTGGAAGAGAATTTCATTAAACTTTTCTTGGGGGGGTAGGGAGGAGAATTGACAACTTTACTAAGTTCCAAATCCATGAACATATTAGGCCTCTCCATTTATTTTTTCTCTTTGATTTTTTTTCCCTCAGTGTTTTGTTTTTTTCAGTATTCAACTCCTGTATGTTAGATTTACGTCTATGTATTTTAATTTTTTGGATGATTGCAAAGAATTCTGTGGAAATCATCATATTATTTGCCAATAGGGGCAGTTTTATTTCTTTCTTTGTGTTTTATGTACTATATTTCCTCTTGCCTTGTGCTGGCTAGAACTTCCAGCACTATGTTGAACAACCAGTAGAAGAGGACAGTCTTGCCTTGTTCCTGATTAGAGGGAAAGCATTTATTCTTTCAGCATTAGATATAGAGTTAGTTATAGTTTTTATGGTATTTTTTTAATCAAATGAACAAATTTCCCTCTATTCTCAGTGTTCTGAGGGTTTTTATAATAAATATATGTTGAATCTTGTCAAATTCTCTTCCTCTATTAAATTACATTATCATTTTATTTTTTTTTTTTCTTTAGGCTGATACTATTATGAACTATATTGACTAACTTTTAAATGTGCACCAGCCTTGCATCCATGGAACAAATATCATTTGATCATGGTGTGTGTATGTGTATATATCTGTATATCTATGCTAATATTTTAGCAATTTATGTCTCTATATTAAGCGTAGTCTGTAGTTTTCAATTTTGGTACTATCTGACTTCGATATCACCATCATACTGGCTTCAAATAATGAGTTGGGAAGTGTTTTCTGGAATAAATTGTGTAAAATTGGTCCTGTATCTTCTTGAAATGCTTGATAGAATTATCCAATTAAACCATCTGGATCTGGAGTTGTTGTTGTTGTTGTTGTTTTAAATTATGAGTTAAGTTGTCCAAATAGTTATAGGGCTATTCAAATTATATTTTTTTATTGGGTGATTATGTGTCATTTGTGGTTTTTGAGGAATTGATCCAAATCTTCTAAGTTGTCAAATTTATGTGTGTGAAGATGTTGGTAGTGTTCCATCTCAACATTTGGATTTCTGCAGGGTCTGTAGTGATATCCCCTGTTCCATTCCTGTTGTTAATTTGTGTCTTCTCTGTTTTCTTTTTTTTAGTCAGTCTAGCTAAAGTTTGGTTTACTGATTTATTTTAAAATATGAGCTTTATATTTCATTGACTTTTCAGTATTTTCCTGTTTTTAATTTCATTGATTTTTTGCTATTATCCTTATTATTTCCTTTCTTTTGCTAGCTTTGTGTGTTTTGTGGTCTTATTCTTTTAGTTTCTTGAGGTGAGGTCTTAGATTTTGCTATAAAACTTCTTTTCTAATGTTAATGTTCCATGTTATAAATTTCTCTCTTAGCACTGCTTTAACTATATCCCCCCATTTTAATTTGTTGTATTTTTATTTTTGTTCTGTTCAATGCACTTTTAAAATTTCCTTTAAGACTTTTTACTTTGACCCATGGATATTTAGAAGTATGTTTTCTAGATTCTAAGTGTTCTGTCTTGTTAAGGCATCTTTTTCCTGGTGCTTTGTTTATAGAGAGTAGACTTGCCTTGGGGCTCTTTTTAACTATACCCTTCGTCTGCACCTTTACAGGCTGCCAGTTTCTCCAGAATATAATTAGAGGTATAAAAGGCATAAAGAAAACCCAAGGAACCCACTCCTGTGTCATTCCTGGGACACTAGAGTCCCAGCCTCTCTTCCTTCTTGTCACTACCTGTTGGCATCTTATGTTTGTTTTGTATTTTATTTCCAGGTATGAGGAATGGTGAAAGTTAAATTTACTCCAACTTCCTGTGAGAGTTATCTTTAAAAATTTCTGTTGGTCTTTTTTGAGAGTTCTGTACCAGTTGTGTGTTTTCTGATACCAACTGCTATATTCCTTTTTCATTTAATGGAACAAAGAGGGTTGGCAAGTATAATAATACATGACAGTTGTGGAATTTCTCACCTTGGCTCCCATGAAAATATCCAGACACAGGAATCATCCTAACTTTCCAAAATTTTTACTCATTTTGAATATTACAACATGGACCTCTTAGCTAATCTTATCATTGATTTGGTTCTGTTTCCTATGTTTAAAAATTATTTTCTATGTCAAATTGTGCACATTTCCACATTCTTTCAGGTTTCTTTTATTTGTTTATACATCTTAATGCTTTCCTGTATTACATCTAAACTCTGGATGCATTTTCTCATGTCAGATTTTATTTTTGACCTTAGTCCCTTGCATTGTCTCAAAGATGGGAAAGATGTGACATCTATTTTACTAACTAATATAATTTCTTTCCTGTTCACCCACTTCTTAGTACAGATTTTTGTATAGATAGACTTACAACATATGCCTTCTAAAGATGTGCGTGAATCACAAGCACCAAATAGCAATAAAATGGGATGGGGAGGATGGCCATAAAGATTCACCCCATGTCACTATCTGAGCTTTCTCTTAACTAATGAAATATATCTGAAATCCTCTCCGCCCCCCTTTATTTTGCCATAGTTTTATCTAGAATTCAGACAGTTCCTGAAATTCAAGTTTGTTGCTTGAAGATTTCTCCTAAGAATAGAGCAATAGCTTTTCCATAAACCATCCTAATGGTGTTGCCTACATGTTTTCATGTCTTAATTTTATATTTTTAAAAGGTTTTTGCCTTATGAATGCGTGACTGGTTAAAATTCTCTCTCTCTCTCTTTATGTGGGTGCAACCATACATAACTTGATCCTAATTTGCTTTACCCTTTATGTTCTGTTTCTATATATACACACAAATATTGCCTGTTTTAACTGTAAGCCTGATCTTCACTAAACACTTATAACTGTTGCTTTCCATGTTATGTAGCACAGTACCCTACAAATGAGATAATAAATGCTTTTTAATGATGATATTTACTTGTGTTTGGAAAAAGAACAAAACATAACTCTGGAGACAGTACTTTTGGGTAACAGGCATGTGATAACTTACTTAAATCTTCTTTTGGCAATTTCACCAACATACAAAAGAAGTATAGTAACAGTGATATTTAGAATTCACTGGAAGGGAAATATATAATTTGGCAGGCCTAACAGAATGGGAAATGTACTTGAAAATCTTGGTGGGTGTCCTCCCAATTTATGAAAAAGATTTCTACAGTTACAGAATATGCTCAGGAAGACCAATCTCTTCCAAAAAAGAAAGAAAATAATCTTAAAGCAAGGGGTAAAAAGAAAGAGAGAAAGAAACCTCTCATATCCTTGTTCAATTTAGTAATACTTACTGTTTATGCATCAGATAACTTTCCCTGTGTTCAATATGATTGGGAATTTAAAAAGTTTTATTAGTTGCAGTACGAAAACTTAGGCTGATCAGAAAACAGGGTTTGTCACACCTTCCATCAGGCATCATCTTGGTAAGAGTTTTCCAACTGAGATTGCTGAAGCATTATGTATGTTGGTTTTCAGCTTTGCATCAGATAGTGGGAGACAATGAGAAAGATGCTGGATAGCAGATTGAGATGAGAAGACAGAATGGCAAAGAGGGTGTTCATCAGATAAAGAGGGAAGAAGAAGCAATGTGGTTAAAGTCTGGTGCGTATTGCAGTAGAGACACGGACATTTGTTTAGAGGGTGGCAAGGAGACAGGTTGAGAATTTTGTTGGAATATCATTGTCCATAATGTCTGCATAGACATAGGACTTGTAGCAATGAATGTATACTTATAAAGGCTAAATAGTGGCTAAATCATTTTTGTTAGTATTTTTAGTGAGTGAGGAACTGGCCACAATCCTCAACTTTTGGTGTACCCAGACTACCAGTAAACGATTCCATCCTGTGACAGTCCTCGGTCTGATATCCCTGTCATTCATTCAATAATAATGTTGCTGGCCTGATTCTATTCCAGGTACTCAGTCAGTAGACCACAAAGCGCACATCCCCAATGAACAATGACAATGATTTATTCTGAACTAAGCAAGATATGTCACCTTATTTATTTCTTTGATAGGTCTCACACCAGAATATTAATTATTATATTTACAGAGAGATATATACATAATATTTATTAGAAGGCAGAGACTATTAAAATCTTTCAAGTTGAAAAAAATCTTCCAATTTTTCACTTTTTAACTATCACCTATTTGATGACATACCATTTTAATTTTTGTTTCTGAACAGTTTTGTGCTTCCATACCACTCTAAAAATATTTGTTTTTCTTTTCCTTCCAGAAAAGATTACTTTTGATGTGAGTATATGTTGTTATTTGGACATTATTCAAAGAAAATCATTCTTTAAGATCCTCAGGGGCAATGAATATGTCCTATAAACTCTTGTGTATGCACTCAATTGATATTATGTCTGATTCTGAGTTTGAAATTTTTGTGTAAGAGATCTGTGTTATAGGAACAAAAAAATAGGAACTGAACAGGAGATAAAATATTAGAAAGGAAACAAGAACACCATATTAATTAGCATAGGAATACAAGATAAGAATAAAGTCAACGAAGGAAATAATGAGCTTAAGATTTAAGGCAAGGGCACTAGGTGGGTGATGTGAACTAGAAATTATACTCTAGCTTTAATGAGTTGGCATAAAGAGTTATAAGGGGATAAAAACTTCATGGACCAGAACTGCCCCAAATGAGAATGTTTGTGTCATATGGAGCAAGAAATATAATTATTGTTAAGAATTCATCATAAGTTGTCTTCTTTCTGTTTTATTTTGGGGGGATTTTTTATACTGTTTTATTTTTTTGTATTAGTTTTTTTTATGTACAATGTAGTTTGTTAACATATAGTATAATATTGATTTCAGGAGTAGAATTTAGTGATTTATCACGTACATATAATACCCAGTGCTCATCATAACAAGTGCCCTCCTTAATGCCCATCACCCATTTAACCCACCTTCCCTCTGGCAACCCTCCACTTTGTTCTCTATATTTAAGAGTCTCCTATGGTTTGCCACCCTCTTTCTCTTTTTTTTCCTTCCTTACACTATGTTCATCTGTTTTGTTTCTTAAATTCCACAGATGAGTGATTATATGGTATTTGTCTTTCTCTGACCTATTTCACTTACATAATACTCTCTAGCTGCATCCACATCATTGGAAATGGCAAGATTTCATTCTTCTTGATGGCTGAGTAATATTCCATTGTGCGCACACACACACACACACACACACATACACACACCACATCTTCTTTATCCATTCATCAGCCAATGGGCATTTAGGTTCTTTCCATAATTTGGCTATTGATGATAATGCTGCTATAAACATCGGGGTGCATGTGCCCCTTGGAATCAGTATGTTTGTATCCTTAGGGAAATACCTAGTAGTGTGACTGCTGGATCATAGGGTAGTTCTATTTTTAACTTTTTGAGGAAACTCCATACTGTTTTCCAGAGTGGTTGCACCAGTTTGCATTCCCACCAACAGTGTAAGAGTGTTCCCCCTTTCTCTGCATCCTCACCAACATCTCTTGTTTCCTGTGTTATTAATTTTAGCCATTCTGACAGGTGTGAGGTGATATCTCATTGTGGTTGTAATTTGTATTTCCCTGATGATGAGTGATGGTGAGCATCTTTCCATGGTCTGTTAGCCATCTGGATGTCTTTTTTGGGAAAATGTCTATTCATGTCTTCTGCCCATTTCTTAACTGGATTATTTATTTTTTGGGTGTTGAGTTTGATAAATTCTTTATAGATTTTTGATACTAACCCTTTATCAGATATGTCATTTGCAAATAGGTTTGCTATTTCATAGGTTGCTTTTTAGTTTAGTTGATTGTTTCCTTTGATATGTGATGTTTTGATGCATTACACTCTTCTAGGCATGTACCATAGGAATCCAAATATAGCAACACCCCAATTTTCATGAAATTAATAGACTTTCCATACTTTAAATACATAACTGATGAGCCATTTTTATATTTGAAAAAAATAAATTAGTGCTTTATGATTTTCTTCTATTTAAGAAGGTTTCCTTTTTCCTTTTTTTTTATAAGAGGAACAGATTATTCATGATCCACTTTAAAAACAGAATATATATATATACACAGAGTATACAAATGCTGAGTATATATACACACACACAGATACACAAGTCTTAGTAAAGTTAGAAAAAAACATAGTACGAGAAGTGACCAATTCACAAATATGAAAAATAAAGTAAGATGTCTTTTTGAAGGTGTTCTCTATTTATTAAATAGTTCATATTAACGTACCTTGAAGGAATAAGTTATCACTTATTCTTTTGTAAGTAACATTGTTTGAAACATGTCATGTTAGTGGGTAGTCTCTAAAAGTGATGAAGGATTGAAAATAGACATGAATCATCAGCTTGCCAGTGGTTTAATGGAGTTTTGAAAGCTATGTTGACCAACACATGCTTTGAAAGATTGAGTTCAGCCCAGCATTGTCCAACAGGACTCTCTAGGAGCATGAATATTTTCACTATCTGCTCTAAGAGTAGCCACTAGCCACATGTGACTCCTGAACACTTGAAATGTTTCTTGCATGAGTGGTAGAGTTAAGTTTTAATTTATTAAAGTTTAATTAGTTAAAATCAAAATGCAAATAACCACATGTGGCAAGTGGCTCCCATATTAGAAGGCACAGATTTAGACAAATGTTGAGTTTTAATCGTACACTTCAGATTTTTTTTAAATAAAATTTCTTTCAGGGAACTATAGAAAATTCAAAAGAAGACAATGCTTTGTTACAAACAAGCTGAGTGTCTGGCACATAGGACTCATCCAGTGTTACTCTTTTCCCTTTCTTTCTTTTATTGTATCATATTATCACAGTCCATACAGATGATATTAAAGCAACATTTAAATTTGGTGCTCATGTTTAGCATAATAAGGAAGTATGCAAGAGTAAAACCAAGGTCTTGTGAGTCAGTTGGGATAGATTCTTTTTATAACTCTATCCATGACAAACAAGGTATTAGAAGAAAGAACTCCCTCTCTCTTTTCTCCCTCAAAGCGAAGTTGGAGTGCCACCATCTTCCTCCCACCTAGCGCTGTGATTTCATTAAATTAAACAATACGAGATTGAGATTTTTACAGTTTAAACACAATTGACTGATGGCAATTTTGTCTAGTTCAGTACAGTAATTAGGAAAAATGTACGGTGGGCTGAAGGAAAGGCAAACTCCATTTTAAAGTGTAGTCACCTTTCGTATGCCTTCGGCTCAGGTCATGATCCCAGAGTCCTGGGATCGAGTCCCGCATTGGGCTCCCTGCTCCTTGGGAGCCTGCTTCTCCCTCTGCCTCTCTCTCTCTCTGTCTCTCATGAATAAAAAAATAAAAAAAATTTAAAGTGTAGTCACCTTCACATTATTATACACTTATTATTTCCAGGAAGTATATTTTTGGGAAAAGTAAACCAAAATAAAAATGTCTATATGAATATATATATATATATATATATATATATATATATATATATATGCCATAACTTGCCTCCAGACTGCAACATAGAGAGTGAATCTCTGTACTCTTTAACAAGAATATGACTTTAAAAATTCTGGTCTCTGTTTCTCTCAGTTAATATATGGCTTAAATTTGCACATAGATGGTATAAATTAAAATTCAAAATCTCCTTCTTTTTGTCAGGAAGAACTTAGGGTCTGATTGCATATACCTAACCCCCTCAGCAGCCCTTGGAAGAGTGGTGACAAGGTCTTCGGTAAACCATCACACTGACTGCTTTTTACTGTTGGAGGCCTTCTCAGGTTTCCAAGGGTCTGGAAATTCAAAACTGATGATGCTTGTTTGCAGATACAGTAATTTCTAGATGTGGAAGACACAAGCCAGGGGAGAGAGCACGGCATTTGGGCTACTGGTTTCAAGGAGGAATGGGATAATTGGTTGTGCAGAGAGGAGTCTTAAGATATATACCAACCAGTTTCAGATTCCGCTTTCCTTGTCTTGGTGGGTGGAAAACCCAAGACATGCTACCCAGAGAGGGTCTATGAAAAACAAAAAAGCAATGTGACCAACCTGAAGCCATTTGCCTGGGAAATGTCTTTGGGCTGCTGCTGAGAAGCCGAGAGGAAGAAAACAGTCATAAAAAGGTGATGGTGCCCCAGGGTGTGTGGGAAGGCGGAGAAGGCAGATTTGAAGCACTGTGGGGGCTCCTTGGGCAGCGCTGTGCCCATGAGCTGCATCTCCACCGACTGCACATATCTGGGGGCTAAAACCTGGGCTCAGCCTTCATGTGGCCAATGAAAATTGACATTTCCTATATCCCAAGGTTAGCTTAACAGTAATTAAAGCATCACATTGCACACGATTCTTTCCATTATAATTTAAGTGGATTTTATGCTATTTTAAAAACCATTCTAGTTCCCACTGTGAATAATGAACACAAATAAAGTTGAATGTCAGACATGGAATACAAATCATATAAGAAAACCTATAAGTATCCCAAACATCTGCCCCCACCATCCCCATGTCTCAGGCGCTCTGCTGCCGGCCCAATGTCCTCATAAACGGTGGCCCCAGTTTGCTTTTGATGTCAGGCCACCGCACTGGGCCACTTCTGCTCCATTAAGAGTGATAAGGTACTTTCCACTCTGAGACATCTTTCCAGCTTCCGCAGCATTTCGAGCAATTCATTCATCTTTCTAAGCAGCTAGATGAGACAGTGCCAAGAGGATTTCTGAGGAAATAGACAGACACACCTACCCTGAAATCACAGGGTCTTTCAGATATGATTGTTTTTTTTTTTTTTTTAACCACTGAGAGTATGGGGATTTTGCTCAATTCATTTTCTACACCTTCAGTCAGTGCACTTAAAAATATCCCTGCCTCTCTGAATCTCTAGGAAGGGCTATTTACAGTTATGTTCTCCTCCAATTGAGGATGTGATATTGTCATGTTCTGACTCTAAGTAACACAACAGAAGGTTGACATCAGCACATCTCGCTCATCTCATTGTTGTTTCATGAAATAGGAAGAGAAATTGGAAGCAGAGCTTCACACGGTCTAGCTTGAAGGATAGCGCAAAAAAGGTTGTGATCTCATAACTCCATTTATAAATGCGTGAGGGGGGACAGATTTGGGTGTCTGCTGCCTTTCACCACAGATATTGAGGAGGAAGAAACCGGGGAGAGGAGCCTCTAGCCCTGCCGTCACTCATTGTAATGCGCAAAAGCCTGGAAACAGGGAGTTGTTTTTAGGGGTTTTTTTTTGTTTTTTTTTTTTTACTACCCTTAAAAGCATTAATATTGTCATACAGATGGTCACCTATGTTGGAAGCTTATGAAAGAACTCTAAATTGTGGAAAGATTATTCTAAATTTAGGAAAGCATCAACTCCCTAATGCTAAAGGTGGAACCGTGCTGCTAAACATATTAGTGTTTCTTAATTCAAACACCTGTTCTGCCCGTATGATACATAAGAAAGCTTTTATTTATTGCTTGCGTCTCCAGTTCAGATTTAATCTCACTATAAATTCATCTCATGTTAATTTATGTGCAAACAAAGACACACACATTTTAAATATCCGAAATGCTGGAAATAAACTTATTTTTAATTTTGTGCTTGTTTTCCATTTGTCAACCAGCAAATGAAAGGATTGAATAAATCATGCACTAATTGCCAGCGGTGCTAAATTTAGTGTGAGATCTGGAATCCTTTTGATCAAAACCGCTGAATATGAAATCATCCTCAGCTCTCTAGGCAACTTTATCTGCCTTTCTATTCTCCATCTGTCAGTCACCTGGGAATTTGTGAACTATTCCATATGTCAGGCTTGTCAATCACAATGGGATGTGGGAACTATCTGCCTCCTGCATAGGAATTCTTGTTAAAAAATTAATCTGCATTTAACTAGAAGTTCTATATTTTGAATACCATATTGTTGGGTGTTTTGAAATTTTTTTCTCTCTGGGTAAAGTTAATAGAAATAGATTTTATTTCAATAGTAGAGATCAAAAGTCTTCATTTAAATAGCATTTAGAAGCTTGGGGCCGTTACGCTTATATCTCATGTTATATATAGCCAGTGGAATGTGCCTACACAATATAGCCACTAAAAGAGAATGCCCCTTTTATGGGAACACTGAATCGGACAGCAACCTATCTTAAGTACCCACATTCTAAATACACGTAAATTAAATAGTGGTAAACACATGGACAGCTCATTGTTTTTGAGATCTATGAATTTATTGAAATATTTCTGAGAGAAAATGTTTTACCAAAGGTGCTTTATTTTACACTGAAACATACTTAAGATATTTAAATATCTCATTTAAATAAAGAGGCAGGGATACTCGTATTCACCACAACGTCATTGCATCCCTATAATATTATTATTCCAACCCAGTTAGGAGAATGGAGGGAAAATAGAGAAACCCTATAAATCATATATCAATACAGGATGTTTAAATATCCACCTCATTTAATTTGAAATGTTTACATATTACATATTTTAACTCTGTCCACTTCTGATAGCATTTGAGATAAAATAAAGCAGTATGAATAAAATATTAGAAGAAGATCAAAACATCATGGAAACAATTATAATGGTGCTAGAAATCCAAATGAATGTACAGATCTTATGGCTATGTGACCTGAGTTATTTCGCTTTGGGGTGCCTGAGTTTCCACATCTGTGATATGTGGACATGAATAGATACTAATCTATAAGGTTTGGAGGAAGTTGAAATAATATTATGCAAAACACTTAAGAAAATGCCCGGGAGGTAGACAACACTGAGTAAATATTCCCTACTGTATCGGCAGGCTCAGGATCCATCCCAGGCAGTTTGCAAGAGGGACTTTAATACAGGAAGCTAGCCATAGAGACGTTGGAGAGGCTGAGTCCATTTACCACTTTGTACCACCTGGAAACCAACCAATCATTTCCCTCCACATCTAATGCCCTCCAGACTCTTCCAGTTGTACAGAAGAAGGGAAGCCTTAAAATAGCCTGTAGGTGCCCAAGAGCAAAGTTACCTCCAGTTTCCTGGTTGTTACTGTACGCTATCCAGCCTTGTATCCACCCTTTCTTTCTTTCTTTTTTTTTTACCCTAAATAAGATCAGAAATGTCTTGAAATTTTGTTTTTTGTTTTGTTTTTAAATATTTTATTTATTTATTTAACAGAGAGAGACACAGTGAGAGAGGGAACACAAACGGGGGAGTGGGAGAGGGAGAAGCAGACTTCTTGCAAAGCAGGGAGCCCGATGTGGGGCTCAATCCCAGACACTTAATGACTGAGCCACCCAGGCGCCCCTGAAATCTTGTTTTTTAAAAAAAAAAATTTTCACTTCAGTTAGCAACACTGCAGAACTATTGTCTAATGATACCTAAATACAGCTCTTGAAAACCAATGTTAGATATGTCAGCACATTTGCCTAGGTTGTTATTCATGCAAAAATAGCATAAAAAGCAGAAACTAAAGTCATAGAAAATAAATCAGAAAAATAAAAAAGATAACATTTAAAAATTATTTTGCCTTATCATTGTCTGTTTATTTTCTCAGATATGGTTACTATTTTCTCTAATCAAGATTAACACCTAATATAAGTAGTGTGATAAATAATTGCAAAATTAAACACATGGTTTTGTATATTATGCAGCCATCAAAAGGAATGAAATCTTGCCATTTGCAACGACGTGGATGGAACTGGAGGGTATTATGCTGAGCGAAATAAGTCAATCAGAGAAAGACATGTATCATATGACCTCACTGATATGAGGAATTCTTAATCTCAGGAAACAAACTGAGGGTTGCTGGAGTGGGGAGTGGGGTGGGAGGGATGGGTTGGCTGGGTGATAGACATTGGGGAGGGTATGTGCTATGGTGAGTGCTGTGAATTGTGTAAGACTGTTGAATCACAGACCTGTACCTCTCAAACAAATAATACATTATATGTTAAAAAAGAAGAAGAAGAAGAAGAGAGTAGGTAGGAAAAAATGAAGGGGGGGAAATCAGAGGGGGAGACAAACCATGAGAGACTATGGACTCTGAGAAACAAACTGAGGGTTCTAGAGGGGAAGCGGTAGAGGGATGGGTTAGCCTGGTGATGGGTATTAAAGAGGGCACGTACTGAATGGAGCACTGGGTGTTATGCACAAACAATGAATCATGGAACACTACATCAAAAACTGATGATATAATGTATGGTGATTAACATAACATAAAAAAAAAGAATGCATAATCTTATGCTAGAAATACAAAAGAAATTCAAGTTAGAGATTTTTTTTTTACAGGACATCACAGGTTAAAAGATAAAATAAATAATATTAATAAATACCTGAAGGGAAGTGATTTAGTTTGATTTCCTTCCAAAATGAGCACACTTAGCATGGTAGAAATAGAAAACATATTTAATTCAAATAAAATAGCCACAAAAATATTCACCAAAATCATACATAAAGTTAAAAATATTTTTAAATAAAAAAAGAGAAACATAAGGATGTTATTGTCACCAATACTAGTCAAAATTATAGTGGATGTCCTGGCCAATGCAGTATGCTAAGAAAAAGAAAAACCATGATATGAAAATTTCAATGAGAGAGACAAACTGTATTTTGGACCATATGACAGGCTACTCTAAAAAAGTAAAAACTCTAAGAGAACCACTAAAAATCTATTACAATAAAGGAGATCAGTGAGGAGTCCCTATAGAATTCAACATTAAAAATTCAATTTTTCCAGGAATAATGAAATAAAAAATGTATGTATAAAGATCTGACTTACTGGGGCAACACAAACTACAAAATACCTGTAGATAAACTTAATTCAAAATACTCTAAAGGTATCTAAAGCAGTCTACATGTTATTTGAAAGGATATTATAAATAAAGTAATTCAGAGACCTACCTTACTAGAAAACAAAGATTTAAAATTAAAAAGGTTTCAATTCTCGAGATAATTGATAAATTCAGCCAATCCAAATAAGAATTCTAACAGAAATATTTTAATGCAACTGATAAGCATATTGTAACTTTCATCTGGAAAGAAAATTCATGGAAATTGTTTAAAAACTAGGAAATAACAAAAATACTGGACTTGTTCCAATAGATTAAAAATATATTATAAAGCCAGAGTGATTAAACTAGTGGGGTATTGGTATGAAAAGAAATACAAAGTCAATGCAACATTATAGACAGTATTAAAATTGATCCAACTATGATAAAGGGGCACTCAAATTAATAGGGGAACATGAAGGACTATAATAAATGCTGTTGGGAACTTTGGCTATCTTTTGGATAAAAACATTTACATTAGACCATATAAAAATTAACTTTTAAGGAAAGCTATGAAGCATTAGAATAAAGGCTGATCTGTGAAATAGAGGTCTTAGCATACCTCAGAGTTTTGCTGAGGTTTAAGTTCACTGATACTTGTAATGCACCCAAAATATAGTGAGATTTCACTTTTTACTATTATTTTTTATAGCATCTTAGTTTTATGTCTTGCTTAAGAATACCTACTCCCACACCAATGGGAACAATTTTCTCTGGTACTATTTATTAATACTTCCTCACCTTGGATGAGGACCCCAGGACTTGAATGCAGCTAGTCTGATCTAGAACGTTTTTCATAGTCATTAGTCTATACTACCTCCTTAGGTTGACTACATAAATGGTAAAGAAGAAACTTCTGTATAGGAAAAGATATAATAATTAAAGTCTAAAAAATAAGTGACAGTCTTAAGAAAAGTATTTGCAAAGTATAAACAGTCCAATAATAAAAAATCAAAATATATACCAGACACTTATTAATCCAAAAGAAAAAAAAAAGCCTTGAAAAATGGACAGGGGGTATAAGCATACAATTTAGGGAGTCAATATAAATATAATTTCAAATTTATTTGTAGCTAGGACATGTAAACTTAAATATTAACAAGATCCTGTTTTTCACCCAACTCATAAAACCAATTGAAAATTAATCTTATCATGTATTGATGGTAGTGTGGTAAAATGGATATTTTCATACATTTTTTGGAAATTTAATGTGTTGAAGCATTTTTAAAGTGCAGATTCTACTACTAAAAATTTTAAGTGTACATATCTTTCAAATAACCAATATTATGTATTATATAATATCAATAACATATATGTACAGCAATACACAGTATTTATTCTTAATGTTTTCTTTGGGAAAGGGAAAAAATCAGAAATATCCATCAACAGGGGAAAGTTTTTATGTCACTTAAGGTACTAAAATATTACTTAACACCATCTATCATTTAAAAGAATGGAGGTAGAGCTATATGTACTAGAGCACAAAGTTCTCAAGGCACATTGGTAAATACATATTCATTCAGCATGGTCTAACATGTGTGTAATTGGACTCAAAATGGATTAGTCTTGAAAGTAAGACCTGTAACTTTAAAACTCCTAGAAAAAACACAGAGGGTAAGCTCTTCACATTGGTCTTGGCAGGGATCTTTATATTTGATGCTAAAAGCCAAAATAAACAAGTAGGACTACATCAAACTGAAATGTTTCTTTCCAGAAAAGGAAACCATCAACAAAGTGAAAAGACAACTTATGGCCATGGGAAAAAAAAAAATTGACAAACCACACATCTCATAAGTGGTTACTGTCCAAACTATTCAAGGAATTAATATAATTCAATAGCAAATAAGAATAAGAATAAGAATAAGCAAATTCAAAATGAGTAAATAACCTGAACAGACATTTTTCTAAAGAAGACATAGAAATGGCCAACAGGTACATGAAAAGATGTTCAATATTACTGATTGTCAAGGAAGAGCAAATCACAATCACAACCAGACATCATTTCACACCTGGTAGGATGGCTTTTATCAAATAAACAACAGATAACAAGTGTTGGCTAGGAGGTGTAGAAAAGAGAGATGTGATACACTGTTAGTAAACAGGTACAGCCAGTATGAGAAACAGTATGGAATATTCTCAAGAAATTAAATATAGAACTACCGTGTGATCTGGCAATCTCACTTCTGGGTATATAGCCAAAGGAAACAAAGCTACAGTCTTGAAGTGATATCTGTACTCTCATGTTCATTGCAGCATTATTCACAATAGCCAAGGTATGGATACAATCTCAGTATTTGTGAATGGATGAAAGGACAGAGAAAATACGGTTTTATATAATGGAATATTATTCAGTCTTCAAAAAGAAGAAAATCGTGTCATTTGTTACAAGAGTGAACTTGAACGCATAATGCTAAGTGAAATAAGCCAGACAGAGAAAGACAAATACTACCTGGTATTACATACAAGTAGGATCTACAAAAGAAAAAATAAAATAAAATCATAGAAACAGAGAGTACAAAAGTGGTTGCCAGGGGCTGGAAGTAGGCGGGGAAAGGCAGAAGCTGGAAAAGGGTGCAATCTTTTTTTTTTTTTAAAGATTTTATTTATTTATTTATTAGAGAGTGAGCGAGAGAGAAACAGCATGAGAGAGGAGAGGGTCAGAGGGAGAAGCAGGCTCCCCGCTGAGCCGGGAGCCCGATGTGGGACTTGATCCCAGGACCCTGGGATCATGACATGAGCCGAAGGCAGTTGCTTAACCAACTGAGCCACCCAGGCGCCCGAAAAGGGTGCAATCTTTCAGGTATAAGATAAATAAGGTCTGAGGATCTAGTGTGTATTTTGACTATAGCTGATAACACTGTATTGTGCAAATGAAATTTGCTAAGACAGTAAAACGTAAATGTTCTTAACAAAATAAACAAACAAATAAATAAATAATGGGGGAGTTGTAAGAAAAAGCGATACAGAAAGCAAAAAGCAAAAATTCTTAAGTGAGAAAGGAGACAAATACAGAATTATAGCTGGAGATTTTAATACTCCCCTCACAGTAAAAGGCAAGAGGTAGACAAAAACAATAAAGATATACAATATCTGTGCATTGCTATCAATCAATTAATCTCAGTAATCCTTATAGAATAACATGTTTGACACTACATAATATGCACTATATTCAAGTATACTTGAAACATTAGTCAAGGGGAGCCTGGGTGGCTCAGTCGGTTAAATGTCTGCCTTCAGCTCCGAGCCTTGTGTCGGGCTCCCTGCTCATTGGGAGTCTGCTTCTTCCTCTCCCTCTCCCCCCTGCTTGTGATCTCTCTCTCTAATAAATAAATAAAATCTTTTAAAACAAAAAGAAAAAAGAAACATTAGTCAAGATAGACTGTATGCTGGGCTATATAATGAGACCCAATAAATGGAAAGGACTGTAGTCATACATGTTCACTGACCACAGTGTAAATTATAAACAAACAGTGAAAAATATCTGGAAAATACTCAAAATTAAAAATTAAGGAGTTGTAAATATCCCATGGATGAAAGAATAAATCAAAAGAGAAATTAGTAAAACACAATGTATTAAAATTTGAGTGTTTGAAGGTTGCAACTAAAGTAGTGATTAGAGAGGAATGTGTGCTTATATTTAAAAACAATTTTAAAAGTCAACAATCTAAGATTCCATGTTAAGACTTTTTAAAGACATTTAAAATGAAAAGAAAATTAAAGCCAAAGTTAATAGGAAGGAAATAGTGAAGGTAAAGAAATCAGTGAAAATGAATAAGCAGTACAGAAAAATCAATAAAATAAAAATGTGATTTTTGGAAACAATTAAAATTGATGAATCTGTAATTAGACTAAATTAATTAGAGAGAGAGGAAACACAGCTAATATCAGCAATGAACATTATTATAGATAGTAAGGCTACAGGAACAGACAACTTAGTATTATAAACAAATAAATTTGAGGAAATGGACACATTTCTTGAAAGACACAAATCTCAGATCTGTCAAAAGAAGGAAAAAGTTCTAATGTATTAGTCATTCTCAACCATAGATAATTTCTTCTCCCTGAGGACTATTGGCAATGGTTAGACATATTTTGTTTGTCACAGTATGGGGGGGAGGTGGTGGTGGATGTTATTATATCTAGTGGGGAGAGGCCAGGAATGCTACTAAACATTTTTCATTCTTATAATAAATGGGATGGCCCTCCACAGAAATAACTATCTATCCCCAAATATTAATTGTAGCAAGGTGGAGAAGTCCTTTAATACGCCTACCTCACTTAACATTTTGTAAATGGTAATCAGAAACTTTTAACCAGGAAAATTCCAGGTCCAGTTGCCTTCACTGTTAGAGTCTATTGAACGTTGGAGGAACATTAATACCAATGTTATACAAACTCTTTCTTTTTTTTTTTTTGTTTTTTTTTTTTGTTTTTTTTT